>NC_060889.1:0-15185 GCF_014805685.1 Silurus meridionalis | reverse complement strand
ATATATATATATATATATATATATATATAGTACAGACCAAAAGTTTGGACACAAATTCTCATTCAAAGTGTTTTCTTTATTTTCATGACTATGAAAATTGTAGATTCACACTGAAGGCATCAAAACTATGAATTAACACATGTGGAATTATATATGGAATTATATACATAACATGAAAGTGTGAAACAACTGAAAAATGTCATATTCTAGGTTCTTCAAAGTAGCCATCTTTTGCTTTGATTACTGCTTTGCACACTCTTGGCATTCTCTTGATGAGCTTCAAGAGGTAGTCACCTGAAATGGTCTTCCAACAATCTTGAAGGAGTTCCCGAGAGATGCTTGGCACTTGTTGGCACTTTTGCCTTCACTCTGCAGTCCAGCTCACCCCTAAACCATCTCGATTGGGTTCAAGTCCCGTGACTGTGAAGGCCAGGTCATCTGGCGCAGCACCCCATCACTCTCCTTCTTGGTCAAATAGCCCTTGATGCCTTCAGTGTGACTCTACAAATTTCATAGTCTTGAAAATAAAGAAAAGTCTTTGAATGAGAAGGGGTGTCCAAACTTTTGGTCTGTACTATATATATATATATATATATATATATATATATATATATATATATATATATATATATATATATATATAGGATTCAAAAGTACACGTATTCCTACTGAAATATTTTGGTACAGGGCTTTTCGGTTCAGTACACGTTACCAAATGCAATCCTTTTTATGTGCCAAACATAGTTAAATGGAATATATTAAGTGGTGGACCACAAGTTTATTTACTCTCCACCTCACTTTTAAAGTGCATTTTAATTTTTTTATTATCTTGAAAACATACAAAACAATGCCAGGGGTATAAAAAAAATGCAGTTAACACAGTGTCACAGTGTGGCTACTCATTTGGTACTGAAAATTAAATTTATTTTGCATGGAAATGCTTAAGAATCCATTGCGCTAGCGTCAACCACTAACCAGGAAGATCTTGAGAATTCCTTATATCAAGGAAAAGTTAAGTAGATACAAAAATATTTAGAAAATTAAATATTAAATGTAAAAGACACACACACACACACACACACACACACACACACACACACACACACACACACACACACACATCTTTGTTACACAAATGAGGCCTAGCAAATGTAAGCTATTCAATTGTTTTTTCCATTTATTAAATTTTATATTAATCAATTACATTTGTGCCAATTAATTTGTTTACTAAATGAAATCTATATAAATTGTATATATAATGAAAATCAGGCAATTGAAATAAGTGAAATGCATATTTTTCATTTCAGGTTTAAATCTACTGCTTATATTGTTAAGTGGAAATCAGCTTTGATACTTTCATTATTTTATGACAGTAAAACCAAAACCAACTGTGAGATCAGATCCTCGGAGCTCCATCAAAACTGAAGACACCATCACTCTGAGCTGTGAGCTGCCAGAGCCGACAAGATGGGATTTTTTCTGATACAAAAATTCACAAGTTATGAGCAGTCTAGCTAGATCTACCAACACATTGTATGTGAGCCCCAATAATGCAGGAGAAACAATGTATCAATGTTCAGCACGCTGCAAACGGGATTACAACTACTGCTACACAGAGCGCAGTGATTCTCTCAAAATTACAGTAAAAGGTACATCATGATTCTGTTTTTTTTTTTCTCCTTCTAAAAGCTTTGATCAGCAATCACTATTCAATGTTGAAAAGATAAACAAACACATTGTTATTCTCTCTCTCTCTCACACACACACACACACACACACACACACACAATGTACAAAATAGATTTTATATCAAATGTTAAATATGTTTAATTCTTAAAGGGTTACATGATAAAGCACAGTGAATCAACAATTTATAATGTAAAGTAAAAAATTAACTCTGACACCTTCATCATTCATTCATTTTAGCTCTGATATTGTCATTTTATTCCAACAGAAAAACCCAATTTGACACCTCAAAGCTTCATCTACACTGAAGATACAGTCTCTCTGAGCTGTGAGCTGCAGGAGGCATCTGGGATGATGTTTTACTATTACAGAAATTCACAGCTTGTGAAAACTGTAGCTACCAAAACACTCAGCGTGACACTGGACAATGCAGGAGCGACAGTGTATCAGTGTCGTGCAAGAAGGGCATTCTACAATAAAAATAAAAACTATGAGTACATCTACACAAGACTCAGTGATCCTGTCAAAATTACAGCAACAGGTATTTCATGTTTTTTCTTTTGTTTTTTAAGTATGCAGAAACACTTTTAATACCAGTCCACGAAACTGGTAATTCTGCATTCTGATTGGTCAGTGGTTTGATCAGGTGTTGATTTTTTAAAATCAAAAGTACTCATACTTTACACTTTCTAGAGTAACAGCTCAGTCAGAAGTACTGTTGAATGCTTTAAAAGATAAAACAACATCAAAATAAAACACACTAATGAAAATGTTAATGTGGTGAAGTTTTCTTTAAAATACAGTGAGGAAAATAAGTATTTGAACACCCTGCTATTTTGCAAGTTCTCCCACTTAGAAATCATGGAGGGGTCTGAAATTGTCACCGTAGGTGCATGTCCACTGTGAGAGACGTAATCTAAAAAAAAAAATCCAGAAATCACAATATATGATTTTTAAACTATTTATTTGTATGATACAGCTGCAAATAAGTATTTGAACACCTGTCTATCAGCTAGAATTCTGACCCTCAAAGACCTGTTAGTCTGCCTTTAAAATGTCCACCTCCACTACATTTATTATCCTAAATTAGATGCACCTGTTTGAGGTCGTTAGCTGCATAAAGACACCTGTCCACCCCATACAATCAGTAAGAATCCAACTACTAACATGGCCAAGACCAAACAGCTGTCCAAAGACACTACAGACAAGATTGTACACCTCCACAAGGCTGGAAAGGGCTTTGGGGAAATTGCCAAGCAGCTTGGTGAAAAAAGGTCCACTGTTGGAGCAATCATTAGAAAATGGAAGAAGCTAAACATGACTGTCAATCTCCCTCGGACTGGGGCTCCATGCAAGATCTCACCTCATGGGGTCTCAGTGATCCTAAGGAAGGTGAGAAATCAGCCCAGAACTACACCAGAAAAGCTGGTCAATAACCTGAAAAGAGCTGGGACCACCGTTTCCAAGGTTACTGTTGGTAATACAGTAAGACGTCATTGTTTGAAATCATGCATGGCAGGAAAGGTTCCCCTGCTTAAACCAGCTCATGTCCAGGCACGTCTTAAGTTTGCCAATGACCATTTGGATGATCCAGAGAAGTCATGGGAGAAAGTCATGTGGTCAGATGAGTTTGGAGGAAGAAGAATGATGAGTACCATCCCAAGAACATCATTCCTACTGTGAAGCATGGGGGTGGTAGCATCATGCTTTGGGAGTGTTTTTCTGCACATGGGACAGGGCGACTGCACTGTATTGAGGTGAGGATGACCGGGGCCATGTATTGCGAGATTTTGGGGAACAACCTCCTTCCCTCAGTTAGAGCATTGAAGATGGGTCGAGGCTGGGTCTTTCCAACATGACAATGACCTGAAGCACACAGCCAGGATAACCAAGGAGTGGCTCTGTAAGAACCATATCAAGGTTCTGGTGTGGCCTAAACAGTCTCCAGACCTAAACCCAATAGAGAACCTTTGAGGGAGCTCAAACTCCATGTTTCTCAGCGACAGGCCAGAAACCTGACTGATCTAGAGAAGATCTGTGTGGAGGAGTGGGCCAAAATCCCTTCTGCAGTGTGTGCAAACCTGGTGAAAAACTACAGGAAACGTTTGACCTTTGTAATTGCAAACAAAGGCTACTGTACCAAATATTAACATTGACTTTCTCAGGTGTTCAAATACTTATTTGCAGCTGTATCATACAAATAAATAGTAAAAAAATCATACATTGTGATTTCTGGATAATTTTTTTAGATTATGTCTCTCACAGTGGACATGCACCTACGATGACAATTTCAGACCCCTCCATGATTTCTAAGTGGGAGAACTTGCAAAATAGCAGGGTGTTCAAATACTTTCCTCAATGTATCTATTTACCTTATAATAATTTATTTAAATAGTCTCCATTGTCAACAATTTCAGAATTCTGAATTCTGAAAGTTTGAGTGAAATTAAATTAAATTAAATTAAATTAAATTAAATTAAATTAAATTAAATTTAATTTAATTTAATTTAATTTAATTTATTTAAAGAACAAGTCATGACTGGATACAACAGAAGTGTAGAAGAATAAATCACAATGTTTAGTTGGTCTTTTGTAGTTACTCAGTTACCGTGTAAAATAAAGTGTTCCTGTAAGAAACTGCTGGCCAATAACTCTGGCTTACTTTCACCAGTGATCGACTCACAAGTGTGTAAGAATGATTTATTTATGTTGTCCATAAAGTCTACAGCCTACATTATCCATTTCAGATTGCTAACAGATACCTGTTAATACATACATTAAAAATGTATGAATATATTTACAGAATTTGTATTTTGGAAAATATTTGTTTTTTAATTAGTTGATAAACAATTTTTGTAGAGATGAAAAAAAACAAAACAGTTTTTATAACTGTATAGTAACACATCATGATAGTTTAGATGATTTATTATATGATGTATATAGGCATTTTAAAAGCATCTCACAAGCTGAGAAAGTGTGAGCATCACTGATGCTGAACATAGATTTTGTATTGAATCTTTTTTTTTTTTTTCTGACATGGTTGTATGTTAAAGCACAGTGAATCTACTGCTTATGTTCATTCCAACAGAAAAACCCAAACCTACGGTGAGAGTGAATCCTCAGAGCTCCATCTACACTGGAGACACCATCACTCTGAGATGTGAGCTGCAGGAGACGACTGCATGGGAGTTTTCATGGTACAAAAATTCACAGATTGTGAACACTGTACCCATCAACACATTCAGTGCAAGAGTCAATAATGCAGGAGAAACAGTGTATCAGTGTCGTGCAGGCAGAACAACCAACAGCTATAATAACTATAACTACTACTACACACAGCTCAGTGATCCTGTCAAGATTACAGCAAAAGGTATTTTATAATTTTATTCACTTTTTCCTAAACCTGTTAAAAAACAAAAGGACAAAGACTGCATAATTATTACAAGTGTATTTGTTCTATAATCTTTTAAATAATGTTTTGATATAAGTTTAAAAAAGTATTCACCCTGTCTGTAACAAAGTGTAACAGGGCAAAGTAAAGTAAGTAGACCAGGTAAATGTGTGTTTATCAGAAAGAGATTTACTTTCAAACATCAGATACTAGAAATGCTGATTAGTCACTTGGCTTTAAAATGTACTGTATGTGGTCTTTAAAAATTACAGCAAACACTGTCAATTTCACTTTGGAAACTGATTATAGAATAGAAAAAAAAAAAATTGTGTGTTTTTCATTCAGTCATAAACTGGTCATGGTTGTACTTTATATACACAGTGACACAACATGATCATTTAGATATTGTTATTATGTGAAAGAGTATCTAGCTGGCAGTAATGCTGGTATAAAGGGACTTTACACAATCCTGTCAGTAGTATACAGAAGTACAGTGATGTTGAATTGACCCACACATGTATAGAAGCAGAGAGATGAAGTCCAAACGCCTCGCACTTGTATTCTTTTAAAATGTAAGACGAGGGTGTGTGATTTTGCTTGATAACACAAACACAATTATACATTTTTATATTTTATTATTTTTTGTTAAATAAAAAATATACTAATTAAAAACCTTTACATTTCCTGTGTAACAGAGAGACCACAGACAGTACTGAGTGTATCTCCACAGAACTGGCTGACTGAAGGAGACTCAGTGACTCTAAGCTGTGAGGTTACAGACTCCTCTACAGACTGGACATTCAGCTGGTACACAGTTGTTCCCTACAGAGACGGATTAACTGCAGTACTAATTAATCATGACTCTATCATGTATGTGGAGCTTCTCTCAGACAGCAGCAGAGGATCTGGAGGCAACCATACTCTCAGTCCTTCTGCTCTTCATCACACAGGAGTTTATGTGTGTAGAGGAGAGAGAGGAGAACCAGCCTTTCACACACTGTACAGCAATCCACAGCCTCTATGGATCTCTGGTGAGGAAACTGATTGTTGAGCTGTCTGATATTATTTGTTTAAAAAATCTTTAAATAAATGTAAGAAGATTTGTTTAACATTTATTAATCAGTAATAATAATATGTATAAGGTTGTAAATTGCCCTAATCCATAAGAGTCAATTTCCCCATTTGTAACAATTATGAGAAAATTCATGGTTCTGAGCTCATGTGATGCTGATCATGTGCACCTATTACTATTTTCACCATAAACACTGTTTGCGTTTAAATCCTTTGTGCTGCCCTCTGCCTTTACAACAATCGCAAGATTTTCCTGTTTTCTCCAGTTTTGGTTTTGTTCCTTGAACTTAGTTCCTTTTCACAGCTTTTTGGATTATTCCATGTTAAACCTGTGTGTGTGTGTTTTGTCTCATATTGTGCACTGTGGCTTTAATTTTCAAATTAATAGACATCATTCTGAACACACACTTGTATCCTCATTATATATATATATGTGTGTGTGTGTGTGTGTGTGTGTGTGTGTGTGTGTGTGTGTGTGTGTGTGTGTGTGTGTGTGTGTGTGTGCGTGTGTTTAAGGTGAATCTCCTCCAGTGTCTCTGATCATCAGTCCCAGCAGAACTCAACACTTTACTCTTGACTCTCTCTCACTGAGCTGTGAGGACCAGAGTAACTCTACTGGATGGACAGTGAGACGATACACAGACAGTGAAGGAGTGTTAGATTGTTCACAGTGGGGATCAGTTACAGGATCTACATGTAATATCAGCTTCCTCTCCACATCCTACACTGGAGTTTACTGGTGTGAGTCTGAATCTGGAGAAAACAGTAATCCTGTCAACATCACAGTTCATGGTGAGTCTTCATGTAGTGTGTTTACTGTTAAAGAGAAAAAGAAATGTTTCTAGACAATATTCAGAACATCAAGACATTTTATCAGCATTCTGACAAATAGCTGTTTTTATGTATTTTTTTTTAATGACCACATTCAGTGAAATTGCTCGGTGCACTCAGCAGTGCTGCCCCACTATCGAATGCTTCAAAATATATCAGTATATAAGTTAGATACAGTTTTAGGTTATACATTAATGTTCATGTTGTATATGAACTATTTCTGTGTAAATGTGATTTCCTGTGTTCTAGATGGTGATGTGATTCTGGAGAGTTCTGTTCATCCTGTGACTGAGGGACATCCTCTGACTCTACACTGTTTATATCGTAACACAAATCCCTTAAACCTTCAAGCTGATTTCTATAAAGATGGATCAGTCGTCCAGAACCAGACTACAGAAGAGATGATCATTCATAAAGTCTCAAAGTCAGATGAAGGTTTCTACCACTGTAAACACCCAGAGAGAGGAGAGTCACCGAGAAGCTGGATCTCAGTCAGACGT
This sequence comes from Silurus meridionalis, assembly GCF_014805685.1. Lineage (NCBI taxonomy): Eukaryota > Metazoa > Chordata > Actinopteri > Siluriformes > Siluridae > Silurus > Silurus meridionalis. The sequence continues at coordinate 7,706 of NC_060889.1, read as the reverse complement.
GAGAAATCATTTTAATATTGATTTAAATAGAAATATGCATTAATAAGTTGACCATAATATCTCAATTATGCAATATAATCTATAGTGATTTTTTTTTTTTTTTTGCATGGAAGTGTACAAAATGAAAATCTTTTCATAATGCAGTTTATATCTGCAGTGTTTAAAAGCGTAAAATGTGGTCTTCTTTCTGTCCAGGCTCTGTCTCAATCTCTGGTTCTAGACCCAGTGGTGAAACAGTAGGAGTGGCTGTGGGACTGAGTTTGTCCTTTTTGTTCATCATTTTGCTGATAATAATGATCCTGCTGTGGTTCTACAAAATGAAGAAAGGTCTGATAACTGAAGCTAACTTATACCCATATTGAAAAAAAACCCACAAAAACAGTTATGAACATGTTATTTATGTTTACATAATATAATTTGTTATGACAAATTAAATGTATTATCATGTATTAAATAGAGAGGTTCCTGCTGTATTTGATAAACACCACATGTTCAAATGATAAAAAAACAAATACAATTCTTAAACCCAAAATAAATTGTTGTAAATTTATGTCCTGCTAAATTAATTTTAATTTAAAGAAAAATGTCTAGAATTGTTTAGAGCAAATGTACTATATTAATAATATTTGCTATTTGCATATTGATTTCATGTAAAAAAAAAATCCTAATTGACTTTTTGTCAGGGATCCACCTGCCACGCCCCCTTTGGTGGCTCTCTATGCCTCCGCTCTCCATAGAGCTCCAGGTTTAACCACGCACACCTGGAGCTCATCGTCACTCATGCCTCCACTCTCTCTGGAGCTCCAGGTTTAGGAAGCCACACCTGAAGCCCATCATCACTCCACCCCGCTCCTACATAAACCCCTCACTCATTCGTTATTGTTTATGTTGGACTTCCCGTACTGCATGTTTTCGCGTTCCGGTTTTCATGCAGGACTTCTCTCATCCGTTTCATTCGGACTCCAGAATCCCGTACCGGCTGCGCTTCCCCTCCCTGTGCAGCTCGGGTCAGCTACGCTTCTTCCTATGCGCTACTCGGACTATCTCTTTCAACCGAAGGACTGCCGTGTGCGCGTGTGTGCGTGTGTGTGTGTGTGTGTGCGTGTGTGTACCTCTCTCTCACGCATTCCATTAAAACCCAAGCGAGCTGTTCTCCGGCTTTTGCCTTTTGTTTCGCTCACACCCTGACACTTTTAAACTTAATAATAAATTATTTAATATTATTTTTTATATTATTATTAATTATCATATATATATATATATATATATATATATATATATATATATATATATATATATATATATATATATATATATATATATATATACACACACACACACACACACACACACACACACACACAGAAATCCAATCAGATATCAGAGCAGAATCAGAGGCGATCAGGAGCTGAAGACTCTCAGTCAGGACACAAACCACTTCAGACTGGTCAGATTCTGTCTCAGTGTCTGATTATTTCTGCATCTGTTCATTTAGAAAATTCTCACTTTATTGTAATTTATCTTCATGTTCACTTCAGATATTGTATTTAGAATCTTTTGTTCTTTATATAGGAAATGAACACATTAATGTGACAGTGGATCAGGCAGATACGAGTGGAACAGTAGATTTATTTTAGTTTAGACATTTCCTCTCACTATTGGAGACTTAACTATAGATGAACTCTATACAGTAAAGTTCAGAAGTGTCCTGTAGTGATTAACACACTGCACTGTGTTCAGGTGAAGCTGCAGCTCAGAGCAGTGAAGACACTTACGCACAGGTCATGAAGAAGAAGAAGAAAAGCAGGAGGAATGGTGGAGTGTTTTTAATGTTTAATTATGCACATTTAATGTATTTATTAAAATATAAAACTGGGAAGTAATCACATTCAGTCATGTATTATACTCCTAAAGATCATTGAGATGGTTTTGTTCTCTGCTTCTGCAGGTGTTGATGCTCAACTCGGCATGAATGATGTGACATATGCTGAGGTTCAACTAAAGCCTATGAAAAAAGTGAAGAGAGCACAAGGTAGAGGTAATAAAGAATTTTATGTAATGATGTAATAAATAAAACACTGTTTGATGCTGTTAGAAAGAAAAGATTCACAACAGGATTGTGTAAAGTAGGAGTTTTCATTTTCCTATAATAGCATCAAGTGTTTAATTCTCTTTTTATCACCGACAATATTAGTCACTACGCGTTTTAAGATTAGATAACATTAAGTTTTTTTTTTTTAATTACATATAGTTACATTCAATATGGGGGAATTATACAAAATCAATTTGGTTCCTTTTCTCACTTTCAATATAGCAGCTTTAAACAGTCATTGTTTATGCATTTGTTTATTCTCTCTACATTAATAGGAACAAAATACAGGAAATTATTTTTCTGTCAATTCCATGTGGACAAGCTGTTAATATAGAAACAATTATGTTCTAAAATGCAGCTGACCAATCAGAGTTGAGAATTGAACAGTGCTGTAGATGAACCGTAGGTTTTAGGAAATTAACTAACAATTTGTTACTTTCCCCCAACTAGAAAAGACCAGAGTGGGTGATGATACTGTTTACTCAGAGCTGCATCATAACATGAAGGTAAAACTCATCATATTTATTAAGCTTTAAAGACAATCCACACACCATGAAGTAAGAAATAGGTTTAAAGGTACGGTGGGTTGAATTTGGGCCACAAGCAGAAACGAGACAACTGCAAAAACATTTAAATTTTCATACACACAACACTCAATATTCACAAAACCCTCTTAAACCTGTGATGGTCTGAACGGTTCATACGTGTTATTTTGGTAGCTTCCTTCACAACTTCACTCATTTTATTCTACTTGGTTAACTGAATGCCATATGTTTAAAAATACAAACAACATTATATACTAATTTGCTGCTTTAGTCTGTGATATTCTTCCAAACTGTTCAGTAAATGTTCTACCATCATTGATAGTAATAACAGGAGAAATGGATTTCTAACCTTATCAATGCAACCTTATGCATCTCCTCTCTCTGCAGTGAGCCGTGTGTCTCTCTACACTGATGAAGCTACAGACATCAGCGTGAGAGCTGGAAAACTCTGAGTTGTGTTTGTCTTCTGTTTTTCCTAAAATGTTCAGATGGTAAATGTTTCAAATTCTTTAATCTAAACTTGGATGATGCTAAAACCTGGAAGCTGTTCTGTGAACTTGCTCACATCAACCATTCCCACAATATCAGAATGTTCCTGGAGATTTGTGTAAACCACAGAGGTTTAGAAGATGGTTCAAGTCATTCTAAAGATTTAAATGATCTACCAAACCACCAGCTGGATTTTATGCCCTGATTAGAATGAGTTTCGAGGAGAATTGGACCTGCTGAAAAGTCACATGAAACCAGACACTTTGACTAAAATAAATATTGCTGAAGTGATTCATTACAAATGTTTATCTTACGTTTTTATTTGAATGGTTGATCTACAGTATCTGTGCTTCCAGTTCATCCAGAATGGTGAAATGGAACAACAGTAAAGATCAGTTCAGATCTAAACAGTTCAGTACAGAGGCAAGAAAGCCACAATTGTCTTATTCAATTTTACAGCTATGCAAAATAAATGACGAATTAAATTCATATGAACAGAATCTTCTCTTGGATTAGTAACTTCAGCTTGTATTATGAAGACTCTAGTAAATGCCTGAAGAAATTTGAATGTCTCAAACTTGAACAGTGTTTCAAAGAACATCAGGAATGCATGAAAGTCCTTGTGTAACTATTTCACTTGTTTAATTGTTTATCTTATAAATAGACTTCATGATTAGTAGTAGTTTATATTTACTTACTTAATAATGTATGTACCATGTAGTCACTGAGGAGATTTTAAGTAAAATCAATTTCTCTCTCATTTTCTTTCACATGTCTTTTTTTAAAGTTGGTTATATTTTCAATTAATACATTAAATAAAATCATTTAACCAGTCACTCGTTCAGGTTCAGTTTGTTCAAGAATATTTTTTTCATCAGTTTCAAAACCAGTCTATGAACATTAAGATCAAATCCAAGAAGTTCTATAAAGTTGCCACTAAGTGAGAGTCCAAGAACCTGAATCACCACATCACAATGCAGCAGCATCACTTTTCTCTTTTCATTTTCTCTCTAACTAAATCTATATATTTATATATGGAGATGTATGGAAGGTGATGATGTTTATATATGAGGATGTTTGGAAGGTGATGAGGTGCATGAATTATAGACTGCTGTTATAAGGGGTTGATGGTGATGCAGTGGGTCTTGTTGCCATCAATTGGGTGGTCATGTGTATGAATGTAATGTATGTGTGTATGAATGTACTGTATGTGTGTATGGTCTCCTGTAATGAACTCATCCACTGCTCCTAGGATTAAACTCTATATTGATCACAGCCATGAGCAGGATAAAGCAGCTCCACACCTCCATACACACCTAACAAACCTGAATGAAATAAACATGAGGAAACAGCATACAGATCCTGTAATATAGAGAAAAATCATCCCTCTTCATTTCTCACATCACACCATGAAGCACAAATTACATTCACTTATTCACTCCACAATACTGTATATAATACTGCATTTTATACATCTACAGCAAAACCTTCTTGGTTACAAGTAATTATGCAACATTAGAAGAAAACGTTAACAGAATGTTAAATGTTTATTCTGTGAATATTAAAAACATTATTACTGTTTAGTTTGTTAACAATACGGGTAAAAGCTTTGCTACAATAAATCATCTAATATATTATCAGTTTTTATTTTTTTTAAAAGTGTTTTTTTTTTTTTTTTTTTTTTCAACCCTTTAACCATTTTATTTCACAATCCGGGCTTCAGGCTGACAGGACTGTACCAACAGAGAAGAGAAGGGGGGGCGACAAAACTAATGAAACAAGTAGATTTTGCATTAATTGAATGATCTCCGTTTGGAAACATTCAGGTATGTAGACACTCTTTTAAATATAGAGTGTGAGCAGACTGAAAGAAGATCAGGTGAATTAAAATAAACTTTTCATAAAAATCCATTACTAGAGGAAATTATGAAAAATGTACCTGTAGTTACCACTAGAGGGCAACAAAGACGTAGGTTTTACTTTTCAACCGTAAATGTAGATTTTAGAAAACCGTAATTTTAGAAAACCGTAAATGTAGATTTTACACACACACACACACACACACACACACACACACACACACACACACACACACACACACACACACACAAAGAAAAACATGGTAAATGAGAGAGGGCAAAGAAGACTGGCCAGACTGGATTAAGCTGACAGGAAGGATAAAATAAATTAACATGTCGCCAGTGACTGAAAAGTGAAACTATAATGCCTTTGTCTCCCTCTAGTGGTGACTGCAGTATACTTTTAATCCAGAACTTTCGGTTTCAGTTTTCGTTCACTGGCCATCACATATTGAGTTTCTGTCACCTTCTTGTCCATTTGAGTCAGTCTGGCCAGTCTCCTCTGACCTCTCATCAACAAAATGTTTACTTTAGTGTGTATGATCTATATAGACTGCTGTGTGTGAAAATCCCTGGAGATTTCTGAATAAAGTGTAGAGTTAAAATATACAGCACTGTTACTGAATGTGTGTTTTGTTTTTTTAATTAAGACTATTATAGTTTTTATGTTATTTTTCGACCAATTCAGTTTTTACATTATGATTCTGAAACTTTTAGGTTAAAAAATGTAAAGGAGCAACTACAAAATACTCTTTCTCTCTCTCTCTCTCTCTCTCTCTCTCTCTCTCTCTCTCTCTCTCTCTCTCTCTCTCTCTCTCTCAGACGGTTGGCTGAGTGCTGGTTTCTCTCTCTGTAGGTACACAGGAAGTGGTACGGCTTTAACACACACCTCTGCTCTGTCACTCAGTCAGTCATTAGAGGGACAGGATGGAGTTCAGACCACTCGCTGTGATGTTCTGTGAGTAAATGTTCTCTTTGTGTCTTCATTAGAGAGAGTGATGAGGTATAAAGTTGTTCATCTGCAGTGTAACTCTGTGTTATGAAAAGGGTTCAGTTTGATGTGTAACTACAGTAAAGAGTACAATAAGTGTAAATGATGTAATGAGTGTAAATGTGTCTGTATTGCTGAAATCTGTACCTGATCTTCTGTGTCCTTGTTCTTGTATTGCTGTCTGGTGTTCAGTGACGACTTCTCATGATTAGATGATCTGCTAAAATTACATTGACTGGATTGTGTTTGTAAATATTATTAATGAAAGTCATGTTTCTGACTGACTGAAATAACTGACTTATTTTATTTTTTTGCTGTTATGATCTGCACAAAGAAACATCTCAGTACAAGTTGAGTTTTATTCACACTGAGTATTATTAATAGAGGCCTGGGAGCAGAGGCCAGTTGGTGGTTGTGGTTTAGTTTCAATGCAGTGATGTATGTGAAGAGTGGGAGGAGGTGTGAATGTGGACATGTGAAAGCAATAACTAACTTTTAACTCTTTAACTGCTGATATGGTTCACATTCCACTGACCTTCACTGTGACTTTTTACTGCATCATACATCATTACAGTTTACATCATACTAATGCAGTTTCTATTGTACTCTTTACTATATTACTTCTTTATCCGCACCCCTCAGCAAAAGTGTTGGAAACAATCCTTTCAGGTTCTGGTCCGTGCTCACGTGCAGTAATGATTTATATTTCAGTCCGTCATTAGAGAGATAAAGTGTGGGTGGGAAATCATTCCTCTAAGAAAAAGTGTTCCAGAAACTTCTCCATGTGGTGTCTGACACCTGACCCTGTTATTATTCCTCACCTCACTGATTATTCCTCACCTCACACTTTGCTATTGCACGGACTGTTTACACAAATTTTTGCTCATTTGCACACTGCTCTTTTTGTATTGCTGCTCACCATAAACTTATCACCACTGTACATATACCCGTCCTCTGTTTATAGTTATAGCAATATTATTATGTCCACCGCTTACATCCTTCTGTAAATCTCTGTGTATAGTAATAGGCATCTGTATAGCATGTTCATAATATATATATATATATATATATATATATATATATATATATATATATATATATATATATATATATATATATATATATATATATTCATATGTATATTATTGTTTATAGTACATATATATTAATCTGTAATTATATTTATAGTACATATATATACCCATCTGTATATTGTGTTTTCAGTACATATATTTCTTCATCTGTATACTACATTTATAGTACATATAAATCTTTAAATTACTGTTTATAGTCTATATTTTATTTTATTTAACTTAAATTCATGTAAAAACTGTATATCCTGCACTTGCTGTTATTGCACTCTGGTTAGACCCAAACTGCATTTCGTTGCCTTGTACTTGTACATGTGTAATGACAAAGTTGAATCTAATCTAATCTAATCTAATTTGGAAGACGCCCTTATCCAGAGCGACCTACAACTGAGCAGGGGAGGGTTAAGGGCCTTGCTCAGGGGCCCAGCAGTGGCAGCTCAGTGGTGGTGCGATTTAAACATGTGACCCTTTGATCCAAAGTCCAATACCTTCACCACTGAGATACCACCTCTCTTATTAGTTGATTGTGTGATTGCGTAACTGCAGAAAAAATCATTTCTCATGTGTATTATTAATAGAGGCCTGGGAGCAGAGGCCAGTTGGTGGTTGTGGTTTAGTTTCAATGCAGTGATGTATGTG
>NC_060888.1:28991768-29056285 GCF_014805685.1 Silurus meridionalis | reverse complement strand
AAGTTTGTTCCAATTGTCGCCAAATTTGCACAACTACATCATGTGAGCACCAACAGAACAAAACTATCTCTTAGTTCATTGATATTCGGAATGGGTCACCGCTAATGGACTAAGGAGTTTGGCAGACAAGTGATGCAAGAATTTCTTGGCACAATCATGAATCAAATTCAGAACAAAGGTGGTCCAAAAATATGGTAACGCTTCACGATTTTGCGTGTCATCCTTGCGCAGGGGCCATGCTAATCTTCTCTGTATCGTTCCAATTTTAGTATATGTACCCCAACCTAACCTAAATATTAACCTAACCTAAATCCTAACCCTAACCTTAACCCTGCTAACCTAACCTGACCCAAATGCCAACACCCACCCCCTAACCTAACGTAACACTAACTAACGCTAACCCTTGTCCTGGCAGGGGCAAGCAGATTCTGGTGTTGCAGTCCCCGACCACTGGTTACTTGGAATCTCAGAATCATCCATGGGATCTGCAAAAACAAAGAATATTTAATGAGGAAATCCACTTATAGTTGAATCTTAATAGTTTGGCACAATGTAAAGGACAATTCAAACCATTTTATAAACTGATACTTACCTGATAATTCAATTCAATTCAATTCATTTTAAACCCTTTCAGCATTCCAAAAATATTATTTGAAGGAGAAAAGAGAAAAAAAGTAGGATGATTAATTAAATAACTTTGGATGCAAAAAGTTTTTTTTTATATAAGAATATTTTTAGAGGAAAAGGGAAAAATAGGGATTGAGAGAAAATTAAAATTAACACACAAATATATTGCAGATTTTCCAAGTAGTGGAAAAATCCTCTCTCTGTGTGCCTCTCTGAAAACTAGGGCAGGGGGCGGAGCTTGCTGTGTGTTTGTGTGAGCGCGCACCTGCAGGCAGCCTCTCTAATCGAGTCAGAGCTACAGGAGCAACATTGTGGATTTGGTGCTGTTTTTAGAGCTTTTTCGGAGAACATTGTGGGTTAGGGTTAGGGTTAGTAAAAGGTAGCCATCTTAAAATTTTCCTCAAAAAAAGTTTCTATATAGTTACCATATTTTCCTCAATACTTTAGATATTTTTTTTTCTTCAAAAAAAATTTATAAGAAAACACTCAAATTAATTTCTAAATAATTTCATTATTATCTGGAAAATATTTTTTCCTCTTTTGTATCCACGGTTTTCCTTCTTTCCCTTTTTACATTTTTTTTTCATTTAAAACATGTCTTAACACGGTCCATTCTATCCAGGGTGGGGGAGACCCAATAATTGGAGGTGGGAGAACAGACATCCCCACCCTGATGAATGGATTCAATATGATTACAATTTCATGGGATATAATATTCCCCAAAAAAGAAGTGACTATAGGAGCAGTGAATTTTACCCCGGATTTATCCAGCATCACCAAAGTCATTCCCCAAAATGGAGGGATTATGACCCATCCTGGAGACAGTGGCAACGTGCTCCGAAACGTCCTCGACAACAGCCACAATCAACCGGTGGCAAAAAGCGGGACACCATGAAAAATAAAAGTCAGAAAAACAAAAAACCCGAACAAAAGCAGGGTAAACAACAACAAAAAAATAATAAACAATTCAATAAAAACTGGGGGCATCACCACAATAATAAACATAAACAGACTATTGATGCCCAGAATGAGAAGTTTAGAGCCCTGGTAAAAAGTTATTTGAATTACTGAGATCATTCCATCACTTGGAAAAGGTCTCTACACATTCAAAGGAGGAACCTCCTACTTTCTTGAGGTTCACAAACTTTCTCTGCAATGTAGTCAAGCCAGCTAATGTGACGCCGGAGACAAAAGACCTCCTGGAGGTAAATGCCAAAAATTGGGCATACACTACATGCCTGATCCTGCAGGATCAATACATTTTATTTATAGAAAAAGAGAGTGAGACACTGCAGGAGGCATTGATTAGGCACTGAGGCACAGCTCTAAAAGTCACAGCAAAGTGGTATAAAAAAAAAAAAAGATACTCCAAAAAACATATGCTTGAAAAAGTCGAGGCACTCCTATTATCTTTGGGTGAAATTGAGGGTGGGGTGGGTAGTAATAATAATAATAACACGGAGGCTGAAAGAAGCACTCCTGTGTTAACGGAGGAATATTTTCCACCCCTACCATTGGCTGCAGAGCCATCCTCACCACCTGCTTTGACTAGAGAGAGAGAACGCCTCCCCCTTCTCTTTCCCCTTCACCATAGCACTTCCACAAAGGTCCACCCAATCGAGACAGTGGATTACTGTGAAGGTGTCTACACCCAAAAATCCGGCCACACGTTCGAACGATCACCCTGAACTCACTGAAATCCAGGCCGAGCAGGGAACCCAAAAAACATTCACATGTTCCTGTTCCAGAAGAAAGGTCACGAGTACAGAGCCGCACGCCCCCTACTCCACGATATAAAGGGACACTCCCACAGCTAGAAGGGAGCGTCCCTAAACAGTTGATGTGCATGCGATCCAGGAGAGTTCTTTCGTGTTAGGGTTATTTGATCAGCTTTGAGGGGGAAATTGAAGAGGCACAAACTCTATCACTACTGGATTCTCCATGTCCATCTATGGAAATCCAGGTGAGTAGATGCCTCTTACCTAAATCCCACTCAGGTCGCAAACCTATTAAACACCTGCGCACATCCAGAAAACTGGTCGATTGGAGTCTCAGCATCCACAAAAAATACTGCATTCTGGGGGACTTCAACATGGGTAGAATCAATCGATCCCACCTAGCTGATGTCCAGATTGACAGCTACCCAGGGGCCACATTTAGACATGCTGAGACCTTGATTAAAAAAGCACAGGTGCATGTGACCGTAGAAAAGGTGATTTTATCTTTTGGGATAAATCACTGTAATCAAAAACTCAAATCCACGGCAATTAAGGAAATGCAGCGGGCTTTAAGGGCGGCAAAGGAAAAATTTCCCAATGCCTTCATTATTATTTTTTCCAGGACGTTAATAGGGAAGGAACAACTGATCATGGATAGCCTTAACCGTCATGTCCAGAAGAACATGCCTCACTTACCATTATTGCCCAACACGCAGTTTAAGGTGACTGGGGATTAAATTCACTGGACGATGGATTGTACTCGGGCCATGCTTCAATATTGGACAAATTTAAAACTTCACACCCTCTTTGTAATCCCATTTTGAGTTTACAGGGCTACAGAATTTAAGTGCTTGGCCCAAACACTTTATACCCACAAAGGGGCAAATATGTTTATTAAATAGGGCCTTACCTTCATCCAAACACCTAAGATAAATCTGAACACAAAAAAGAACTGTTTGCAGATACACAACAATATCATAGGAGACTGCTATTAGCGGCCTTCTGTAGATTTTCAAGGAAGAAAGAGATCCTCCCATTCACAGGGAGGTCCACTTGGACCCCCAAATTATCTCAAGTCCCTAATACAATTAGACAGATCTAATCATAATCAGGGCAGATAAATATGCAATCAAAAACACACCCTGGTAAACAGGGTGAGTTCTAATTTGAGTTGGGATAAGGAACAGGCCTTACAACAACTAAGCCGGAACAGATCCATTGTTATCAAGCCTGCCAATAAAGGCAGCGCTGTAGTAATAATGGATCGACAAGCTTATATAGAATATAGAAGAGGTAGAACAACAATTGGACCAAGAGGAATATTATAAAAAACTCCCTAAGGTCCACAAGGAACCACATATGTGGAGTGTTCCTTTTGAGATGATAATTTTCTTAACCCAATCACTAACAAACACCCCAGTTATATCAGGTACACCAATGATTTCATAGAGAAAACAGAGAATCTATCTCTCCCTCCTGACTGTTTCCTATTCACCATCGATATAGATAGCCTATATACGAATATTGAGACACCAGCTGGAATGGAGGCAGTCAGAGAGTGGTTTACTAGGTTTCCCAATAAAAACAGACCTGAGGAAAACTAAAAACTAAACTAAAACTTTTGAAAATTAACCTCATAAAAAAAGATTTTGAGTTTAACTCCAAACACTATCTTCAGGTCAAGGGCACAGCTATGGGCAAAATGTTTGCCCCCCTTCTATGCCAACATAGATCCTCCAAGGTGGGAGGAAAGGGCACTGGTGGCCTGGGAGACCAAACCTTCAAATTATTTTAGGTTCCTTTTTGACATTTGGGGTGTTTCGGACCCCACCCTCTTTACACTATATAAGAAACTGCTGCAAAGACTGAATCTTCCACACTGCTTCCAGCTCGATTAGAGACACATTCAAGCCTTAACCTGATCCTGAATATATTCTTTATTTTATTTTTCAAAGAAAGATTTTTTTTAAATAATCTGAACAAGGCTGCCTGAAGAACATTTTTTCACCTTTCAGAATTTTTTTGGAAAAAAAAACAAACAAAAAAACCATTTCATTTAAAAAATATCTTTATTTTATTTTGTTATCCTCGTTGAAACTCAAGCAACTGCTTGGTTTATTTTCAAATTCTCAGAGAGAATTATTTTTGAAAAAAACCCAACAAAACAAAGATCCTTAATTTCAGTCCTTTATTGAATTTAATTTCACTACAAAACACAAAAAACACCCCAAAATATTATGTTTAAAAAGCAAAAGACAAGAAAACCTTTGTAAAAAAAAAAAAAAAATGGTTCTGCCAGCCTGAGATGGTTGGATGGTTGTCACCCGTGGATGCAGGCAGGCCATTCAAAGGATTGTCCCACTTATGCACCGTCCTCACCACCGTACGGGACACCATCCACAGGAAGAGAGGTCATTCTCTAAAGCAGACGTGGTTAAATATAGCAATAACCAGAACCTACGTCATGCACAGTGACAGAGACCTCTCTCCTATGCAGACGCAGTGAAATTTGCAGGCCACACGAGGGCACCAAATACTTACCATACTGCATCACAATTTTTTTAACCTCAGGTCTGTTGGGGACCTGTCACAAAGATCCCACAAAAACAAATCGAACATGGGCAGCCCGTCCACAACAACAAAAAAAGACCACACAGCAGAGGCAAAATGTTCAAAAACAATCAGATGACCCGGATTTTGTGACAAAAACTCGGGCCATGTTCAAAATAATTAAACTGGCACACCACAAAAATAATGTGAGCCATGAGCAACCTTCTGCATTGACCATCCTTAAAAAACATTATGGGGACACATTAGTGGAAAAAATGGCCAAGCTGCAGCACTATCCTTCCCGAGGCTGGGAAGAGTGCTTTAACACTGCTGTGTTATGGGCTAAACGTGGGATTGGGAAAAGGCTGAGATATAAATCGATACAGGATGCTCACACACTGGTAGGGGACAAATGGAAGATCCCTACACCCACTGCTGATGTGGAGGAGGCGAGAGCGGAAGCAGAGACGCAAAGTGCCATTGCAGTGCAGGCCTCTGTGCACGCCGAGGCTGAGGCAGAGGCACACTCCCTACCGGATTTATCCACCAAACCAGTAACAAAACCTTCCAGAACCACTTCCACCATGACAGATTCACCAAACGATTGGTCCCCTTTTAGGGAAGAAGATTCAGACAGCCGTTCTGAATTCACTCAAGATCCCGCTTGAGTTTCAATCCCTGTGTTAGATGGGAAGAGGAACTCGTTATTACAAGGGCGAGTGCGAGCAAAATAATGACGGCAGCTCACAAAAAGTGACCCTAAGCCCAGACAAAATCGGCAGCCTTAGAACAGCCACACAGGCCCGTATTAATGTGGAGCGTAAGGTGCCATCTGCAACACCGTGTGACTCCAGTGAGGATGGTCCAAACAGACACATAAACACACCCAGAATAATTAAAGAGTGGAAACTGACTGTCCATAAGAAATGCCTGGTTATTGGGGATTTCAACCTCTCCAGGATTCCCCCCTTTAAGAACCCAAACCTCCAAACAGAAAGCTATCCGGGGGCCACGTTCAGACACATGGAGGCCGTGATTAATAAAATTCGGGTCTCCAGTGACGTGGAGCATCTCATTTTAGCGCTGGGCATTAACAGTCGGATTTAAAACGCTAAAGACACTGCCATTAAACAAATGCAGGTGGCTTTAAAGGCAGCGAAAGGAAAATTCCCGCTTGCGCAGATTTGGGTGTCGAACTTAACTTTTCAGGAACGCTCCCACCAAAGGAGCAAACGCAACTAAACATCCTAAATAGTTACATCACTGCCAACATAAATCCTATTCCGGCCCTGCCCAGATCAGAATTCCACACTGAGAGTGACAATATTCACTGGACAGTGAATACAGCCGAAAAAATTATGCTGGAACATTGGCTTCAACATTTAAATTAAATCTCCCCATAAGCCGGCATGCACAGGAGGGGAACAAAAATGTGATTCTATATGCTCCCTAAAATACACAAAGATCCGGCCAAATGGAGCAAACCCCACAAAATTCCTCCAGGAAGGCCTCTAGTGTCGGATTGTGGAAGCGAAACGTACTATACAGCCGAATTCCTGGACTTTTATTTAAATCCCCTTTCCACAGGCCACCCTAGCTATTTAAAATACACGTATGACTTTATTCAGAAAGTTAAAGGACTTGAAATTCCCCAAGAGGCTGTCCTGTTCACTATGGACATTGACAGCCTTTACACAAACATCGACATCCAGGAAGGAATACAGGCCATAAAAAATATTTTTCAAAAATATCCAGACAAATCCAGGCCTGATAAAGAACTCATCCAATTGTTAGAGTTAAACCTAAAGAGGAACGACTTTGAGTTCAATGGGGAATTCTTTCTTCAGATTAAGGGAACGGCGATGGGGAAGAAGTTTGCTCCGGCCTACGCCAACATATTTATGGCAGAATGGGAGACCTCGGCCCTATCCCGATGCCATAAACGGCCTCTTCATTATTTTAGATATCTTGATGATATCTGGACACACACAGAGAGGGAGTTTGAATAATTTCTAACAACACTCAACAACCATAACCCATCCATAAAACTGAAATCCTCCATCAGCCAGCTCTCGGTGGATTTTTTGGACACCACAACTTACAAAGGCCCGGATTTCAGCTCCACACACAAATTGGACATTAAGGTATTCTTTAAGGAAACAGACACACACGCTCTACTGCACAAGGAAAGCTTTCACCCCAAACATACTTACTCTGGCCTGGTCAAATCACAACTCCTGAGGTTTCGTCGCATATGTACCCGAGAACGGGACTTCATGGGAGCGACACGAATCCTCTTAAGAGCACTCAGGAACAGAGGTTATAAAAGGTCCTTTTTGAGGAGGATTTTTAAATTTTACCTCACAAGAAGAACCCGGGCAGAAGGCACCAGCATGCCGCTCATCCTGACATATTCCTCTGCCTCTGTGAAGCTTATCAGGGAGGTAAGATCCAACTTTATCCACATATTAGGACAAACACCAAGATTCAGGGACCACAAAGTCTTTGCAGCTTTCAGAAAAAGCAAAAACCTGCAAGACTATTTGGTCAGAGCCAAACTCAATCCTCTACAGCAGAGAAAAACTAAACATCAGGGACAATATCTGGAACAAAACAACACATTCAAAACAGATTCAACAAGGAAGTTTTCACCACTCATCGCTCAAATACAGTGCACAGCAAAAATTGTGTTTACCTCATTTCCTGTAAACAATGTGGACCCCAATATGTTGGAGAGACGGGCAACACCATCTTGATCAGGATGACACAACACAAACACAACATATTAAAAGAAAAACAAATGGATACTTACCTGGTCAAACACTTCCGGGAACATGGATGGGAATCTCCCAGGGTCATGGTCCTACAGGCAAACCCACAACGGTCTGTACCCCTGAGGAAAAGAGCAGAGAGAATTTGGATTCAGAAACTAAGTACTGTTTATCCCCAAGGCCTCAACGAGAGGTGAATACAGTCTTTTTAGGGGGCATTGATGGCCTGTGAAAACAGGTTAGCAATTCAATTCAATTCAATTCAATTCATTTTTATTTGTATAGCGCTTTTAACAATGAACATTGTCTCAAAGCAGCTTTACACAGATAATGTGGTGATTAAACGTAAATATGTTCTTTGTAAGTAAGTTTGTCCCTGATGAGCAACTGTGGCAAGGAAAAACTCCCCGAGATGGCATAAGGAAGAAACCTTGAGAGGAACCAGACTCAAGAGGGAACCCATCCTCATCTGGGTTGCACCAAATGTCCATTTGAAGCAGATATACAAAGTTGCGGGGTACAGTGATGACGATCAGAAGCAAACTGCACTCCCGAGTCAGTGCAGCAGACCGCCAAAACCAACTACAGTTCAATCCATCCTCAAAAGCACCCGTTCTACTCTGGAATTACATGGAACCACCCAAGGTGTTGATGAGATACCGTCCCAAGCTGCACAGAATTGTGAAGATCCACGGAGGGGAGAGGGGCAGGAACAGTGGTCACTGGAACCTCAGGAGCATGTTTAACTCAACCAAAAGAGAGAGAGAGAGAGAGAGAGAGAGAGAGAGAGAAGGATATGGATTATTAAGTGTCCCTATTGGTGTATGAAAGTTAATGTCACTGTGCAGTTTGGACTCCGGCAAGACTCGCTATGGCAGCATAACTAAAAGGGAGAACCAGAAGGTAACACAGACATGAGGGATCTCTGGGATAAGAGACGACCCACCACACCACCGTCAACAAACCCAAGTGAACGTGTGAATGTGAGGGGACGACAGCATACAAATATACCAGTTCACCAAACACTCTATATCCATGCTCCCTCCAGATCTTAGCACTTACCTCTGACTCTAAACCTAACCTAAATCTAACCCTTAAACCTACCCCCAACCCTAAATCCAACCCCTAAGCCTAAAACCTAACCCCAACCCTAACCCTAAACCTTACCCTAATCTCTAATCCCTGACCCTCATACCTAACCCTAAGCACTAACCCTAAAACCTAACCCAACACCTAACCCTAAATCCTAACCTTAATCGCTAACCTTAACCCCAACCCTCACCCTAAAACCTAACCCCAAATCCTAACCCCTAACCCAAACTGCTAACCTTAACCCCAACCGCTTACCTTAACCTCAACCCTAAAACCTAACCCTAAAACCTAACCCAAACAGCTAGTCGACTTCTACGCCCGGTTTGAGGTACAGAACAATGTGGTGGCGAGGAAGACCATCCCTCCTCCCACTGACCAGGTGCTCTATCTAACCACAGCTGAAGTGAGGAAAACTTTATGCAGAGTTAACCCACGGAAGTCTGCTGGACCTGACAACATTCCTGGCAGAGTGCTCAGGGAATGTGCAGAACAACTAGCAGATGTCTTCACTGACATCTTCAACATCTCCCTGAGCAGTAACGTTGTTCCCACGTGCCTCAAGACAACGACCATCGTTCCTGTGCCAAAGAAATCGACTGTCTCCTGCCTCAATGACTACCGTCCCGTCGCGCTCACTCCCATCGTGATGAAGTGCTTCGAGAGGCTCGTCATGAGGCACATCAAGACACAGCTTCCACCCTCCCTGGACCCCATGCAGTTTGCGTATCGTCCAAACCGTTCCACGGACGATGCCATCTCCACAACCCTCCACCTGGCCCTCACCCACCTGGATAACAAGGACTCGTATGTACGAATGCTGTTCATTGATTTCAGCTCAGCATTCAACACAATCATTCCTCAGCACCTGATCGAGAAGTTGAACCTTCTGGGCCTGAACACCTCTCTGCAACTGGATCCTGGATTTCCTGACTGGGAGACCTCAGGCAGTCCGGATCAGGAACAGCATCTCCAGCACCACCACACTGAACACTGGAGCCCCTCAGGGCTGTGTGCTCAGTCCATTGCTGTTCACTCTGCTGACTCACGACTGTGTAGCAATGCACAGCTCGAACCACATCATCAAGTTTGCTGATGACACGACCGTGGTGGGTCTAATCAGCAAGAACGATGAGTCAGCATATAGAGAAGAGGTGCAACGGTTAACTGCCTGGTGTGGAGCAAACAACCTGTCTCTGAACGTGGACAAAACTAAAGAGATGGTTGTGGACTTCAGGCGAGCACAGAGCGACCAATCTCCACTGATTATCGATGGATCCTCTGTGGAGATCGTCAAGAGCACCAAATTCCTTGGTGTTCATCTGGCGGACAACCTCACCTGGTCACTTAACACCAGCTCCATCACCAAGAAAGCCCAGCAGCGTCTCTACTTCCTGAGAAGGCTGAGGAAAGCCAATTTCCTTCCCCCCTCCTGTCCATGTTCTACAGAGGGACCATTGAGAGCATCCTGAGCAGCTGCATCACTGCCTGGTTTGGGAATTGCACCGTCTCAGATCGCAAGACCCTACAGAGGATAGTGAGGACAGCTGAGAAGATCATCGGAGTCTCTCTCCCCTCTATCATGGACATTTACACCACACGCTGCATCCGCAAAGCACACAGCATTGTGGACGATCACACACACCCCTCACACACATACTTCACCCTCCTACCATCAGGAAAACGGTTCTGAAGCATTCGGGCCGTCACAACAAGACTGTGTAACAGTTTCTTTCCACAAGCCATCAGGCTTCTCAATACAAAGAACTGAACAGAACTCACACACACTCACTTACACACAGTATAACACTTGTACTCAGTATAATGTTTACATGCTGTTTTTGCACCTTTTGTATTCTATAGAATGTTTACATGCTGTCTTTGCACCTCTTTGCTGCTGTTTTTTTGCACTACATTGCTCTGTTCTGTTTGTACTTTCTCCTGGGTATAGTTTTTACATTTCTCCTCACACAGTACTGTATATTTAAGTATACAGTAGGTTTACTAGTCGGCGCTATACTTGGTTTTTGTCTTTTGTCTTGTCTTGTGTTGTCTGTCTGCACTCTGTCTGTCTGTACTGTTCTTTTGTTTGCACTGTTTGCACCAGGCTGCACTCGATGCACTTTATGTTGTTTTGTTGTTTAGTGTAGCACCAGGGTTCCGAAGGAACGTTGTTTCGTTTTTACTGTGTATTGTGTACCACTGTGTATAGTAAAAATGACAATAAAAGCCACTTGACTTGACTTTACTTGACTAGTCCTAACCCTAACCATAAACTTAACCACAAACCTAAACCATAACCACTAACCTTAACCCCAACCCTAAACTTAACCCTAATCCCTAACCCTCAAGGAGTGCTCTCGCTTGCTTTTCTTTCTTTCTATATTTTTCCAGACATTTACCACTTAGCAAAAATCTGTAAGGGGACAAACACCCACAAAGCGCTTCCTGAACAAACAGTAGCTAGCGCCAGCTTCACACCATGTGCTTTTATAGCTTCCTGGTCATTACCTCAGCGCTTTCCATTGGACAGATTACACACATGATTCAGAGCGTGGACAACACGAAAGCGTTCCTAAAGCGTTGTTGATGCAGCTCAAGTTCCTGAAAGGGAAACCATGTTACAACAGTGGAAGCAAAAACTTCTATTACTTCTTAGCTGCATTAAATTCCTAGATCCAGTACATTGTTCATGTGAAACCCATCCTGTCAACACGGCCATAACATAGAAAGACAGAGGAGCATTGAATAAGACTGGAAATTGGTAAAGTTGAACTGTGCTGCTGTTATAAATATTTTCTTCATTTCAAAAATGACAAAAGAAGACTAAATAAAAATATAATTTGCTCAGTAAGGTTAAAATACTGCAGGACTTCTACAGACACTTGTATGTTTAGTTTTTCATTAGCCAGAGGAAGTGGAGCGACACAGAGATAGAACATTGTATAAATTTACACAGAAAAGTGCTTCCTCCTGCAGAGAGCCTCTGTGCTGTGTCACACATTTACACTGTACAGGTTCCCTAATGATGAAACCTTTACATGCAAACATTTACTTTTTCATTAAGCATCATATGGGAAAATACCATGCTATATTGGGTTCATAAGGCTTTAGGCTCATAAGGGTATTATTATTCTAGTTTTAGTGTAATGTGCGATTTTGTTTTCGCAACTACATGGACAACATTTTTATTATTTTAAATGTACTTTCAAACTTATTGACTTTTTAACATTTAGAAAAATTACACACAACAGCACAAAACTGTTCTACCTATGAAAGAACCTTGTTTAGGGCAGCAGCTTAATGCAATTGGTTACTCATTTTTCTTTCTCTGTGGAAGATTGCACAGTAAAACATCAGTTATATTGACAGTCACATACAGTCCACAAGACCACAGGTTTGTTTAATAGTTTATTTGTAATTTTGTTACAAAAATGTTTCTATTGCAGGTTTATTATAGAATTCTCTAATTAAAAGTTTAAGACTCAATACATTGCAGTATGATTAAATATAATGTACTACTGTATAAAAGATCCCTAATGTACACTGAGATTTTTTGATAAGGCCATTAAACAAAGAAATGTGGGATTATTACTTCACATCCAGTATAGACACATGATACATGTAAACATAAGTCTCCTTTAAAAAGAAAAAAAAAAAGGGGAAAAAAAGAGCCTTTATAAAGTCTTAATGGATTTTTTTTAAGCGCCTGACACCACTTAATTGGATAAAAAACAAATGAAAGTGTGTAAGATTTCCTGCTTTACACAGGTGTTATTCCAGGCTTTCACCGTTTTAATGCCAAAAAGTCTAAATAAAATGACATTATTATTAATGTAGAATCTTTAGGAAAAATTAAAAATTAATTAGCATCAGTTTTAGGTGAGGGTTTGGCCTGAAGCCCAAAGGTGAAAGTTAATTTTGCTTAATGATTAATTGTAGTACTTTTCAATTTGATAATTATTTTACTAATTAATAATAAACAGTTTTGTAATTAACTTTCCATATACAACAAAAATTTAAATAAATAATAATGAAGTAGAAGACTTAATTATAATTTATTTACATTTTTGTTGTACAAACCTTTTTCTTCAAAAAAGCTAGATACTTTGTGAGCTGTAGGCCAGGAACCTCCCAAACAAGTTTGAAATTCTATCTGAAATGTAATCATGACAATCTTAAAATTTGAGTTAATATAAAATAATATTTAAAAAGTTTAGTTAATGTGACATCCATCTTCAATAAAAAAAATACTGCAGTGAAAACACTGTTTAACTAAATGTCTTCATATAAAATATGCAACCCTTCAGTCTTACAGCCCTGCAATCGTACTGCACTACAGCCATGAAACCCTACTACCCCTCTGCCCTACTCTTTATGCACTACTTACATCACTTACATTTTCTGTACTTTTTTTTTACTCTATTCTCAGAGTTTATAGACTTATGATGATCCCTGATGAAGATGGATTTATTAATAGAGACACTTCAGAAGTGTGAGAAATTTCCTTCTGCATTGTTCATTTAATTTATTTCTTAAAATTTAAGACTGAACATAAGAATGTTTTTTCATATTAACCACAACAATTCTCAGCATAAAGTGTTCACTGGAGACTAATAAATAAATTATTATTATAACAATCATAAACCTTATAATCATAACTCCAAACCTCTTTTACACCGATTCCTTATAAAAACAATTAGTGATCCTTTAGACAGCTGATGAGGGGCTTCAATCCCACGGAAGTGAAGAAAGTGATCTCTGTCTCTGTCTGCAAATCCAATGATCAGTTCACCTCCCCGACTCATAGGACTGTCACATGGTAATTGGGATGAATGTGATTAATTAACTTAACAAGTAACCAATGTAATTCATAAATAACAAAATTCTCCAAAGACCAACAAAAGACTAATCTGTGGAATGTCATGACAAACACAGACACATATACACATATACACATATACACACACACACACACACACACACACACACACACACACACACACACACACACAAACACACACACAAACACACACATTAGTAGCAGTTGCTCTGAGTGTGTGTGAGCGGTCTTGGGTGGAGGACAGGACTGTGTTTCAGGTTGTTTTCTTTTGCTTTCTCATCTCCAATGTTCAAGTTCTTCCCCTTCTCCTCCTTCATGAACAAATCCACCATCAGAATCTTCTCCTTGTGGATCTGAACGCTGATATCTTTAGGGATGTCTGGGATAATCCAGTCCACAATGTCGCTCATAAGCATCACCACGTTCTGCACATGTGAGTGTGAGAGGAAGAGAAAGAGAAGCTTTGACAACATCGACAGATTTATAACACTTTAAAATAAGCTTCAGAATTATTGCCACCCTGTTAAAATAAACAACTTTATTAATTGAAAAAGAATATTTTCTAGCAAAAGCATGTACACAATAATGATTGGCATCCAGATATGTACAGTTTTGTGCAAAAGTTTAGGAACCACTGACAATGTCCATGATTTTCATTTATAAATACTTGGGTGTTTGGATCAGCAATTTCATTTTGATCAATCAAATAACTGACGGACACAGTAATATTTCAGTAGTGAAATAATATGCATCAAAACAAAATTAGACAGGTGCATAAATTTAGGTACCCGTGTCATTTTGTTGATTTGAATACCTTTAACTACTTAGCACTGATTAATTGGAACACAATATTGGTTTGGTGAGCTCATTACGCCTTGAACTTTATAGACAGGTGCATCCTATCATAAGAAAAGGTATTTGAGGTGGCCAATTGCAAGTTGTTGTTCTCTTTGACTCCCCTCTGAAGAGTGGCAACATAGGGGTCTCAAAACAACTCTCAAATGACCTGAAAACAAAGATTGTTCAACATCATGGTTTAGGGGAAGGCTACAAAAAGTTATCACAGAGATATAAGCTGTCAGTGTCCACTGTGAGGAACATAGTGAGGAAATGGAAGACCACAGGCACAGTTCTTGTTAAGGCCAGAAGTGGCAGGCCACATCAAATATTGGAGAGGCAAAGGTTAGGGATGGTGGGAAGGGTCAGAAACAGCCCACAGATCACCTCCAAAGACCTACAACATCAACTTGCTGCAGATGGTGTCACTGTGCATTGTTCAACAACTCAGCGCACTTTGCACAAGGAGAAGCTGTATGGGGTAGTGATGCGAAAGAAGCCTTTTCTGCACACATGCCACAAACGGAGTCGCTTGAGGTATGCAAACGCACATTTGAACAAGCCAGCTTCATTTTGGAATAAGCTGCTGTGGACTGATGAAACAAAGATTGAGTTATTTGGTTATAACAAGGGGTGTTATGCATGGTGGCAAAAGAACACAGCGTTCCAAGAAAAACACTTGCTACCCACAGTAAAGTTTGGGTGAGCATCCATCATGCTGTGGGGCTCTGTGGCCTGTGCCAGTACTGGGAATCTGGTTAAAGTTGAGGGTCGCATGGATTCCACTCAATATCAGCAGATTCTTGAGAATAATGTTGAGGAATCAGTCACAAAGTTAAAGTTACACCGGGGCTGGATATTTCAACAAGACAGTGACCCAAAACACTGCTCAAAATCTACTCGGGCATTCATGCAGAGGAACAAGTACAATGTTCTGGAATGGCCATCCCAGTCCCCAGACCTGAATGTCATTGAACATCTGTGGGGTGATTTAAAGCGGGCTGTCCATGCTCGGCAACCATCAAACCTAACTGAACCGGAGATGTTTTGTAAGGAGGAATGGTCCAAAATACAACCATCCAGAATCCAGACACTCATTAAAGGCTACAGGAAGAGGCTGTTATTTCTGCTAAAGGAGGCTCTACTAAATATTGATGTGATTTTTCTGTTGGAGTGCCCAAATTTATGCACCTGTCTAATTTCGTTTTGATGCATATTTCACATTTTCTGTTAATCCAATAAACCTTATTTCCCTACTTTAATAACTGTCCTTCAGTTATTTGATAGATCAAAATAAAATTGCTGATCCAAACATCCAAATATTTGTACATGTACATACCTCACCTTTCGCACCACGACACTTTAAACTCTGGACCTGCACAGCAAAGTGCACTTTATATTTATTTATTTTATACCACACCATACCGCACACGGACACTTTATGGACACTTTACACCACACCATACCGCACACGGACACTTACGGACCCTTACACCACACCATACTGCACACGGACACTTTATGGACAATTTACACCACACCATACTGCACACGGACACTTTATGGACAACCCACCACTAAAATTGTCTATTGTTTACACTTTGTTACACATTGTTTACTGTTTCACTGTCTACTGCCATAAGAATTTTTTGTATATACATTTTTCTCCTTGTTTCACATACATATCTTTATATATCCTTTATATCTTATATTCTTATATTTAATTTTATATAGTTTTTATACTTTATTTATCTGCTTCTTTTCTTTTTCCCCATCCTATTCCCCTCATGCCGGACCGTCGTATAAAGCATTTCACTGCATGTCGTACCCTGTATGTATGTGTATGTGATGAATAAAATTTGATTTGATTTGATTTGATATTTATAAATGAAAGTCATGGACATTGTCAGGGGTTCCTAAACTTTTGCATAAAACTGTACCTTTGGAAAAATAGATTTTCTAAAAGTAAATTAATTTAAAATGCAGTTTTTTATCAGCATTATACAACATTGTAATTAGGAGGTTATACACAATCAACTGAAGCACAATTATGTGGGTTATATGTAGGTTTCAGAACTCCGATTCTGCTGGGAATCAGATTAATAATTTTACGCACCACAAACACAAATGCAAAGCAACACAGTAATAATGCAGCAAACAAAATCATAAAATAAATAAAAAATTTACAGAAAAATTCATCATTTAAAACAGATTCAAATGTCATTACATACAAGTCACGGATTTAACATAATTTTTTGTAAGGGTGTCAATATTTCTGGAGTTTACACACATATGAAAAGAGCTACAGTGGTGTAAATAAGTGTTGGTACCTGATTGTTTTTGCACGTTTTTACACTTTAATGTTTCAGATCATCAAACTAATTTAAATATTAGTAAAAGAGAACACAAGTGAACACAACATGCAGTTTTAAAATTATGGTTTTTATTATTGAGGGAAAACAAAATCCAAAACTACATGGCCCCGTGTGAAAAAGTGTTTGCCCCCCTATTAAAACTGTGGTTTATCACATCTGAGCCACACCCAGGCCTGATTACTGCCACACCTGTTCACAATCAAGACATCTCTTAAATAGGACCTGCCTGACAAAGTGAAGTAGACCAAAAGATCCTCAAAAGCCAGACATCATGCTGAGATCCAAAGAAATTCAGAAACAAATGAGAAAGAAAGTAAGTGAGATCTATCAGTCTGGAAAAGGTTCTAAAGCCATTTCTAAAGCATTGGGACTCCAGAAAACCACAGTGAGAGCCATTATTTACAAATGGCAAAAACATGGAACAGTGGAGAACCTTCCCAGGAGTGGACCAAAATTACCCCAAGAGCACAGTGACGACTCATTTAAGAGCTCACAAAAGACCCCACAACTACATCCAAAGATCTTCAGGCCTCACCTGCCTCAGTTACAGTCAGTGTTCATGACTCCACAATAAGAATGAGACTCAGAAAAAATGGTCTGCATGGCAGAGTTCCAAGACCAAAACCACTGCTGAGCAAAAAGAACATAAAGGCTCGTCTCAGTTTTGCCAGAAAACATCTTGGTTATCCTCCAGACGTTTGGAAAAATACTCGAGATAAAACTTTTGGAAGGTGCGTGTCCCATTACATTTGGCGTAAAAGTAACACCGCATTTCAGAAAAAGAACATCATCCCAACAGTAAAATATGGTGGTGGTAGTGTGATGGTCTGGGGCTGGTTTGCTGCTTTAGGACCTGGAAGACTTGCTGTGAAAAATGGAGCCATGACTTCTGCTGTTTACCAAAAAATCCTGAAGCAGAATGACCAGCCATCAGTTCGTGACCTCAAGCTGAAGCGAACTTGGGTTCTGATCTAAATGGCTGAAGAAAAACAAAATGAAGACTTTGGGGCCCAACCAGTTATTAGGTTTAGGGGGCCAACACTTTTTCACACCACTGTAAGTGTTTATGGTCTCCGACACATACAACACACACAAACATACAGACAAAGTAACACTAAACAACACACACACACACACACACACACACACACACACACACACACACACAGACCTGAAAGACGATGACAAAGGCAAGTCTGGCAGCTAAAACGGCCCAAAACTCTTTAGAGACTTGGTATGGAGTTGATGACCATGGAGGTTCTCTGTAGTCTTTATACCTACACACACAGAGAGAGAGAGAGAGCGAGAGCGAGAGAGAGAGAGAGAGAGAGGAAGTGAGAGGAGGCGAGTATAAGTTAGAGTAAGGAAGAGGGAGTGAATGTAAGTGAAAATTAGTGAGAATAAGTGAGAATAAATGAGAGAAAGCAAGAAGAGGCGAGTATAAGCAAAAGGAGGCGAGTAAGTAAAAGTAAGTGAGATTAGTTATGATTAAAAAGCATCAATTTTAAGTTTACCTGCAGATTTCCACCTGAAAATCAGCATAGAGCAAGTCAACAGGCCCTGTGCCATTCTGGAAGTGACTGACGTTGAAGTGTGAGAGCGTGTGATTAACAAAACCATGCATGGAGCCATCAGTGCTGTACATGTACTGATACACCAGCCGGGGGATGAAGTCTGATGTGAAGGAGATGACGAAGGCCTGACAGATATTTTAAAAACACATGAATCATCATTAATACACTGCATTTGTATCACATTAAATATAATGACGTTTCCCATCTTCATATCTCTAACCCTTTTCTTGATTTTGACCTCTGATCAGTATGTATCAGCGGTACGTATCATGCAGAACGTGTTTTGTTTCTGTCACGAATTAAATATGACAATTATTGCTGTATTCAATGACTCAAATTAGTTTGGATCCAAGTCTTTTACTGTAAATGTTTTAATGTACAAAATAAATATGATTGGATAAATATATATATATATATATATATATATATATATATAAATAAAACATTTACTGTGAATACAAAAATACTGAAATAAAAATATAAAGAAAAGTAAAGCACAAAAATAATCCTGATTTTTATTTTATTGTACTTGTTTTAGTTTTTACTCTCAGTGATTTTCTAAGTGAAGTCCAAGACGTCATATTCAGACAATAACTGCATTGTACAACAAGTAGAACAAAAACTTGTCAAAAAAATTATCCCCTAAAAGTCCTATCAAGCGGTGTTTCGAAAGATGTGCTTGGATTAAAGTTGGGCAGCGTGATATTCAAACAGAAATAAAAATAAATGCAAGTGTTTTAACTCAGTAGGAAACGTATAAATAAAAGATAACATTTCTGCAGATTAAATAATCGAAATTCCAAGTTCAGCATGTCATGAATGTTAACACAGGAACAAAAGAGAAGACTGGAACTTCCAGGATGATAAAATACCCTACAGTATAGTAAATAAAATATTCCAGACACAAGGTTCAATTCTTACTGACCAAGTTTGGTGTTTTATTTTAAAATGGGTCATGAGAGGAAAGGATTTGCTTATCTATAAAAACTAACAAAATTATGAATGAAGGAAAATGTGAGCAAAGAAACAACATTAATAAGAACGAAAAGACAAATATGAAGAAGAAAAAGATAAAAAAAAAAAAAAAGAATAAGAAGGTGAAGAATATAACCAAAACTTTCATGTACTCTATAACCTCTATATGCACCACTCTACTGGGAAGATGTTTCACTAGATTAGTGTGCTTGTGGAGATTTGTTGAATGTTAGTAACAAGGTAGTGATGAAGGTGAGGTGAAGAGGCCTCAGGTCAGACGTGGGAAGTAACTAAGTACAAACACTTTGTTACTGTACTTAAGTAGATTTTTCTGGTATCAGGATTTTACTTCACTATTTATTTTTCAAACACATTTTTACTTTTACTCATTACATTTTTACACAAATATCTGTACTTTTTACTTCTTACATTTTCAAAACAGACTCATTACTTTAGTTTTTATCTATTTGGAGACATGATCAATATTTTTCTTCTCATTGCACTGTTTTCAGCACATCAACATATTTTCTGTCATTGTGCTCCTTTTTAATCCACTGGTGCATCATCTCCTGTCTCTCACACACCACAGACTCCACTCACTCATGCCTCCACTCTCTCTGAAGCTCCAGGTTTAACGAGGCACACCTGAAGCTTATCATCACTCCACCCCGCTCCTACATAAACCCCTCACTCTCATTCATTCCCCGTTCGTTATTATATGTGTTGGACTTCGCGTGCGGGTTATGTTTGCACGTTCCGGTGTCATACAGGATTCCTCTCATCCGTCCCATTCGGACTCCAGAATCCCGTACCGGCTGCTCTTCTCCTCCCCGTGCATCTCGGGTCAGCTCTGCTTTTCCCAAAGCGCACCTCGGACTCTCTCTCAACCGAAGGACTGCCGCGTGTGTGTGCGCGCGTGTGTGTGTGTGCTTGTGTGTATCTCTCTCTCTCTCTTGTTCTGGTCATTAAAACCCGAGCGAGCTGTACTCCGGCTTCCGCCTTCTGTTTCGCTCGCACCATGACAGAATAACGAACCTCCTGAGAAGGATTAAAAAAAAATTTAAGCAGGAAAATTATCAGATTACCGCCGTGGTCCCAGCGCGAACCGAACATCGGAGGTCGGGTTCGCTCGGCCACACTCAAGCGGCAGCCAAGCTCCGCCTCCGGGAAAACCCGGAAGCTCACAGCCATTTCTCGGCCACGCTCGGCAGCGCCACACCCCCTCTCAGCGTCCCCCTCCAGGAGACGTCTCACCTCTGGGCTCCTCTCCGGACAAAGCCACACCTCCGAGTACCTCTGAAGGCGTCGCCATTGCTCACAGACCTGGCGAAGGCGTCACTGCATTCCTCATCTCCGCCGTGGGCGTAGCTCGGCCTCTGGACACCACCGAGGAGGTTTTTCTGCTCCCGATCTCCAACAAGTGCATTACGCGGTATCCGATCTCCGCTGTGGACGTAGCTCTGCTCCTGACCTCCGTGATAGGCACCCCTTCCGTCCAGGTCTCCGCCGAAGACGTCGCTTCACTCTGGGGAGGCCATCTTTACAACCCCGTCCTCCGTGCTGGACATCACTTCACTCCAGACCTCCCCAGTGGGCATCAATCTGCCCCTGATTGCCGCCGAGTGCGTCACTCGGTCTCTGGTCTCTGCTGTGAAGGTCGCTCGGCCTCTGGACTCCGCTGCGGGCGCAGCTTGGTCCCTGTCCTATGCCGGAGCCGTCTCTCCACCTCCGACCTCCGCTGAAGACGTCTCTCCGTCCCCAGTCTCTGCTGCAGGCGGTTCTGACCAGGGCCCTTTCGACCCTGGACGGACACCGAGGTCCTCCTCCGAATGCCCTGGCCCTCCGGGCATCAGTGGTTTGGGGCGCCCGCTGGGGAGGGGGGTAATGTCAGGGATTCACCTGCCATGCCCCCTTTGGTGGCTCTCTATGCCTTCGCTTTACCTAGAGCTCCAGGCTCTCTATGCCTTCACTCCCCCTGGAGCTCCAGGTTTAAACCACGCACACCTGGAGCTCATCATCACTCATGTCTCCACTCTCTCTGAAGCTCCAGGTTTAACGAGGCACACCTGAAGCTCATCATCACTCCACCCCGCTCCTACATAAACCCCTCACTCACATTCACTCCGTTTGTTATTATATGTGTTGGACTTCGCGTGCGGGTTATGTTTGCGCGTTCCGGTTGTCACACAGGATTCCTCTCATCCGTCCCATTCGGACTCCAGAATCCCGTACTGGCTGCACTTCTCCTCCCCGTGCATCTCGGGTCAGCTACGCTTTTCCCAAAGCGCACCTCGGACTCTCTCTCAACCGAAGGACTGCCGCGTGTGTGTGTGTGTGTGCGCGTGTGTGCGTGCTTGTGTGTATCTCTCTCTCTCTCGTTCTGGTCATTAAAACCCGAGCGAGCTGTACTCCGGCTTCCGCCTTCTGTTTCGCTCGCACCATGACACAATTAAGGCTGTCAAAATGCAAATAAATTTTAAAGGCACTGGATTTATTAGCGCACGATAAATGCAGCACACATTTCTGTTGGACCATTTTAAATAAAAAAATATATATAAAGAAATATAAAAAATGCGAAATTAAAACCCTCAGCGCAACACATTTCTTCACAATGTCTTTGCTCAGATATAAAAAATAAATAAATAAGCTCCACCAAAAAAATATTTGTAATAAGTAAACATTTGTTTTACTGATGCACCAAGTCTTAAATCAGCACCGAAATCCATAATGTTGCACACAATTATCCCTCTGGGGGGTCGACAAAAACGCACTGGTGCGTTTTGTGGCATTTTTCCTTATAACACCGAAACAAACATAAATTACTCTCTTTTTTGATCATACAGATAAGAGCAATACATCATTTGAATCTAAAGGGTCTACTTTTATATGTGCACACTCATAATAACAAACGCTGTGCCTTTGTAAAATAAAGAAAACAGACAGGGGTGCTCTCTGCCATCTCTCTTCACAGACACATAAATAAAACACCCTGAATCTGTGTGAATATTTGCCTCACAGACAAAATACATGTATGTGTAGAAATCTTGAAAAGTCTACTTTTAAATAAACAAATTCACATCGAATACAAATATTATCTGATTCTGTAATCCGTATGAAAGTTAGAAGTGGTACAGTTTCTCCGGTATCACCTAATTAACTGTCCGTGTGAAAACATAGCAACAGTTCCGATTAGTGTCCTGATAATTCACATAATTTAAAACACCATTAGTACTTTAAAACATTTACAATAATATTTTGTCTTCATGCTTTATGTTGAGTTCGGTTTCATGAATAATAAACATGCTTTTGCATAAAGCATCAATATTTGATTGTTAATAGTTCTTAATAAAAGTGGGCTACATACACAATTATAATAAATATCTAAAAAAAGAGGACACTTTGAGCTTTACTGTCAAACATTCAAATATTAATATTGTTTAAAGGATAATAAGTTATAGAAAGTTATAAATGATGGAGTACCATGAATATAAATTCAAATCAAATGTCTCATGAGTTTATATTTGAAATTGAATGAAGATATCATGAGAAATTAGATTCCTACAGACATTTATCTGAGACAATGACTGCATATAAAATGAATGGCTGACCATTAAAGAATATTGTTATTGTTTGGCTATTGGTATTGATTTACCATTCATATTTACATTTTGCGGCATTTAGCAGACACCCTTTTCCAGAGCGCCAAGTAGGCTTGAGGTCAGATTCTTTTTTTATTTTATTATTATTATTATTTTTGTATTAAAAACTATTAAAAAAACTATTAAAAAAATTAAAGAATGCTTACATTGACAATAACTGCAACTTTTGCCACACCTCTGAGAATGTTATACCAGATACCTGAAATCAAAAAGCAGTACAAATATATTAATGCGGTTTTAGGACACAAAATCTACTACTGCTAACTTTCTGTATCTTGTCTACTTCTGCTACAACACTATAATGAAATTAGTAAATTTAAAACAAAATGCTACTAAACTGCAATGTTTTGAAGAATTCTGTATTTCATCCTGCTAAAAATGACATTAGCAAATTTTAAATGAAACTAAGTTTTTTTCATTTCAAGATGAAGCAGTCATATGGTAAGCGATACACACCAATGTCTTTTGCTCGTGCTGCCACTGGCCTCCGGAGCTCTGCTACAAACTTTTTGGCATCAAGGCGAATTTCAATGATGTTATTGAGCAAAGCAAAAAGTGGTGCCAATGGAAACGATGCCACAAACAGTGTCACAAAACCAAACTGGATAACTGCACACAACAAAAATAAACTTTACATACAATACACAAAGCATTACATACAATTACAAATTACAGTTTTTTTTTTCAGTCTCTTTTGTGGGAATACATTTTTAAAAACTGTGTGGGCTTTATATACAGGTGAAGTGCAGGAGCTTTCCAGCCAGGGCAAGTTCTGTAAGGTAGTATAAACCATTAAAAGTTAGTACTCCTGAATAAAGTTTTATATGATCCTCATCTAGCTGACACAAAAGAAAACATGTTTAATATAATAAAATACTGCATTTTTATAGTTATATAATTTTTACAGCTACATTATCCTTTTTAAATAAGTAAAAAAAAAAAAAAGTCACAAAATACACACCAACTATAATCCTAATAGATGAATTATAGATGTATTATTATTAGTGGATATCTTTACCTTGATGCCATACACACACACACACACACACACACACACACACACACACACACACACACACACACACACTTACTCATTTCCATGTACTCTGGTGTAAGGCCTGAAAATGGTTCAAGGAAAAAGTCAGTCTCATAGCGCTGCAGTGTTTTTTCTCGCTCCTCTTCCTGAAATGCACTGCGTTTTGACTTAATGTAGCGAATCAGCTTCTTCAGTTTGCTGTGTAAAACACACACACACACACACACACACACACACACACACACACACACACACACACATATATATATATATATATATATATATATATATATATATATATATATATATATATATATCCACATATATATACACACACATTCACTCTGCATCACCCTGTTCTGGAATAGTTTGAGGAAAAAGTCTTTGTGTCACACACCTTCAGAGTTTCCAGTCTTCAGTATAAGCAACAGGAAACTACACAATAATAAGCAGTGTATTTTCATGTTATGGGTGTTATGGTGTGTGCGTGCGTGTGTGTGTGTGTGTGTGTGTGTGTACTTACGGAATGCCGATCTCAAACAGGTTGTTCTGAATGAGTTGTTTTCCCAGCATGGTAATGCTGAGCTGAATGCAGAGCTCCATCAGACAACCACCATGTGCACACTGCGCACACACACACACACACACACACACACACACACACACACACACACACACACACACACACACACACACACACACAGACATTTACATTATTGTTTTTGTTGTGTCATTAGACTGTATGTGCGAGTGTGTAACATTTTCACCTCCTCCATTCGGTAGGATTGAAAGACATAAATGTAGCTGCCTGGACGACCAACAAGCCTGCAGGATGACCAGAAAATAAACATCTTTATAATAATAATAATAATAATAATAATAATAATAATGATGATGCTAACAGTGTGACACTCGCCTCCCTCTGAAGAAGGCGATGTAAATAATTGGAGTAAATGCATTAAAAAACTTTAGGATGAATGTTTTGAAGATCAGTCGCTCTTCAAAGCTTTTGTCTGTTTTCGGCACCTCTGCAAATGTAAACATCAATATGATAAAGAGAAAAAAAGTTGAAAACATTGATCACTTTAATTACACCAACATCAATAAAGCTTTAAATATCACCCTAAATAAGACTTTATTTAGCTGTCCATTTTAGCGATGTCTGCAAATACCAAAAGAGACCTTCTGCACTTCAATAAATGTATCCTAACCGTCTCTCTCTATGCCTAGCATTCTGTTGGCTAACAGTCAGTCTATCAAAAACAACCAGGAAAGGCTTAAGTGCTGTATTTCCTAACAACATGATCTAGTTTTTGCTGTGACTGTTTTTTATAGAAACTTGCTTCTGACCCAACTGTGCAACAGAACCGAGTGACTCTAAACTCCTAGGAAAATTGTGTTGTTCAATTTAACTTAATTCAATTCAATTTTATTTGTATAGCGCCAGAAAACTGAATCACTCTTGCAGGTTTCTTTATAAAATTAGAACATGTCCTGAAGCCCCAATAGTGATGTTGCTCAGCCCAGAGCCCCACTGGCAGCGTCACCCTGCCACATAATACCGCCAAAGTCACCCGGTCTGCTTGCTGTGCCGAGAACCCCACCCACTTTTCCTGCCCAATGAAGAATATTACACAGCCTCTATATCTGGCTGTAAGAGTCGCTGAAGACGTCCCTCTGCCCCCAAACCTCACCAAGGATGTTACTTTAACCCAGATCATCACTGATGATGCCCCCCTCAGCCCTAAGACCTTGCCAAGGACTTTGCTCTGCTTCAGAGTCCAGCTGAGGACATCGCTCCATCCCAGGACTCAGACAAGGACATCACTCCGGTGATCATCACACCACTCACTCACCCACTCACCCACTCACTCACTCACTCACTCACTCACTCATCACACCCTTAACTGACTCACTCATCACACCCCTCACTCAATTACTCATCATACCCCTCATTTACTCACTCATCACACCCCTCACTCACTTACTCATCACACCCGTCACTCACTTACTCATCACACCCTCACTCACTCACTCACTCACTCATCACACGCCTCACTCACTCACCACACCCCTCACTCACTGACTCATCACACCCTCACTCACTCACTCATCACACCCCTCACTCACACCCCTCACTCACTCACTCATCACACCCTCACTCACTGACTCATCACACCCTCACTCACTTACTCATCACACCCTCACTCACTTACTCATCACACCCTCACTCACTCATCACACCCTCACTCACTTACTCATCACACCCCTCACTCACTTACTCATCACACCCCTCACTCACTCATCACACCCCTCACTCACTCACTTACTCATCACACCTCACTCACTTACTCACCACACCCCTCACTCACTCACTCACCATCACACCCCTCACTCATTTACTCATCACACCCTCACTCACTTACTCATCACACCCCTCACTCACTTACTCACCACACCCCTCACTCACTCATCACACCCTCACTCACTTACTCATCACACCCTCACTCACTTACTCATCACACCCCTCACTCACTCAATCACTCACTCACTCACTCATCACGCCCCTCACTCACTCACTCATCACACCCCATCACACCCCTCACTCACTCACTCAATCATACCCCTCACTCACTTACTCACCACACCCCTCACTCACTCACTCATCACACCCCTCACTCATTTACTCATCACACCCCTCATTAACTCACTCATCACACCCCTCACTTACTTACTCACCACACCCCTCACTCACTCACTCACTCATCACACCCCTCACTCACTTACTCATCACACCCCTCACTCACTTACTCATCACACACCTCACTTACTCACTCACTCACTCACACCCCTCACTCACTCACTCATCACACCCCATCACACCCCTCACTAACTTACTCATCACACCCCTCACTCACTCACTCACTAACTTACCCATTACACCCCTCACTCACTCACTCACCTCACACCACTCACTCACTTACTCATCACACCCCTCACTTACTCACTCATCACACGCCTCACTCACTCACTTATCACACCCCTCACTCACTCACTCTTCACACCCCTCACTCACTCACTCTTCACACCCCTCACTCACTTACTCATCACACCCCTCATTTACTCATCACACCCCTCACTCACTCACTCACTCATCACACCCCTCACTCACTCACTCATCACACCCCATCACACCCCTCACTCACTCACTAATCACACCCCTCACTCACTCACTCACTAATCACACCCCTCACTCACTCACTAATCACACCCCTCACTCACTCACTCACTAATCACACCCCTCACTCACCCACTCACTAATCACACCCCTCACTCACTCACTCACTAATTACACCCCTCACTTACCCACTCACTAATCACACCCCTCACTCACTCACTCACTCACTAATCACACCCCTCACTCACTCATCACACCCCTCACTCACTCATCACTCACTCACTCACTCACTCATCACACCAATCACTCACTTACTTATCACAGCTCTTACTCCATGATGAGGAATGTTTGATAGGTACTACCAGACACTAGGGTTAGGGTTATATTCAGCCACTGCTGCACTCCTATTGTTAACTTGATTGGCCTTTTTTCTGTAACACTCGAATACTAGTTTTTGCATCATAACACAAATTACACAATCTGATTTTAATCCAGTAAATAAAAAGCAGCATGAAATATAACCTGCCATAGCTTTAATCACAATGAGCAGGAAGTGTAACACAGTATTTTTCAGTATTCACATTATATTTATATATTCGTATATTAATATATTGAAGAAGTGGAAACTGACCCAGTGTAGTTAGCCAGCGTGCTACCGCACCGTATACCTCGTCCAGGATCAGGATGACCACTAGGTTGATGATGGCTGCTGTGGCTTTGACAGTGAGACGAACATTGGAGCGTGTTGTCGGATTTGAGCTCATGTGCAGAGCCCATGTGGTGGAAATTCGGTATAAAATCACACCGAAGACAATTGCAAATGTCACACCAATCTGTTTAACATATAAAAATATATTTTTTTATTGTTAGTCATTATAAATTACAAAAACTAAACGTACTATACACTAATAAGCCATTATTTTACAGATGTTGTGGATATTGGACTTACACAGATCAGGCATAACATAATGACATTATAACATTGGGACATTATAAGCGGTGAAGTGAATAACACTTACTGTCTCTTCATCATGGCACCTGTTAGTGAGTGGATTTATTTATTAGGCAGCAAGTGAACATTTTGTCCTCAAAGTTGATGTTAGAAGCAGAAAAAACTGACAGACAAACATGACGTTGTTTCAAACCTGAGGTCTTGTGACTCTTTGCTATTTAACTCATGCAAAGGTTTTGAATGTCCAATACATAAAGTAAAGCATTAACACCTGTAGGGGTCTCTGCTGATATGGAGTGGGCTATATAGTGTCCAGGAGAAGGGTTTCTACTGAAAATACAGGTTTTGGCCATGATTTAACTCTCTACAGAGTAAAATTATATTATTAATAGTAATATCTATGTAGTAAAGTTCATTTAATTTAAATGAAAACCAGTGTGATTGTAAGAATAATGATAATCAATCCACAAACTTTGTGCAATTGGTTTTCATTGTACCTGTGTGTGTGTGTGTGTGTGTGTGTGTGTGTGTGAGAGAGAGAGAGAGAGAGAGAGAGAGAGAGAGAGAGAGAGAGAGAGAGAGAGAGACTCACCATTAAAAGCATCATCACTAAATTCGTCATATAAGCAGGACATCGGTCTTTACACGTCAACTTCTCATTCTCTGCCTAAAGAAGAAAATAATCATCTTCAGAGAAAAGAATCTGAAATAAACATGTATTTGTATCAACTGAATTTAATATTTTCTTCTATTTAAGTTTATTATTATCCTGTGAAGGTTTGTTATTAAAATGTATGACTTTTAAACTTATTCACTTCTGAAGTCTGAATATTTGTGACTATAAAACACAAACACATTTATTCCCCTTTTACTATAAAGTGGGCAGGGCTAAACCAGGGTGAGGCTCCACCCTCACTAATCAAAAAAAGCTGCCAAACATATGTATTAGGTTGTTAGAGCACATCCATACTGCTTGTAAATAATTGCATTTGACCTTTTTGGACTTGTTCTGTTCTCGCTTCAGGGATTTCTGCATGACTTGGAACTCGTACTCAGCTCTTGGGTGATCCTGAAACAGGAGAAACAATCAGAGGCTTCCTTCTCTCTCTCTCTCTCTCTCTCACACACACAAACACACACAATCCAGCACTAGGATTAGTGTGTGTGTGTGTGTGTGTGTGTGTGTTAATGCATGCGAGTGTTTCAGAGCATTTGTAAAGAAGTGTGTATCGGTGTTTCAGAGACAGCATTGGTGATTTTTAACAGCGTGTGTGTGAACACGAGCGAGAGGAAAAGTCTGAGAGGAAAAAATGGACAGAAGATTAAAGAGGTGTTAAAACTGAAAACGTTTCAAACCTTCTGTGCTTCCTACACACACCAGAGGGGGAGGGGTGATAAAATAAATCATTACATTTATATTTATTATTTATTACAAATTTATGCAATGCACCTATTTATATTATTATTATTATTATTATTATTATTATATTATTATTATATTTATATGAAAAAAAGAACAACTATTAAAGTTTATAATATTCTATGCTAGAAAATAAACTATAGTATTACAACTTAACATTTTTGTATTAATAAAAGTTATATGTTATATGTGTGTATATATTTCATGTAACTGTGAGATAAATGTATTGTTTTGTAGTTTTTGAGGTGTGATATCACCTCCTCCTCCTCAAATCCTGTCAGGTCCCATTCATAGTTCAAACGCATCTGCCTCCGCTTCCAATGCTCCATGAAGAATGCAGCTGAAACACACACACACACACACACACAACACATTAAGACCTACACTAAATCACCCATTTTTAATTAAACAGCATTATTGAGGTAGAAAAGCTGAATATCTCGCACCTCAGTACCACGGCAAACTTCTGGTCTTTTATTATCTGCCACACCTATTTCATTCAATAGGCTATAGAAGGAGAAGAAACAGATCTTCCCCTTACAAACACCCGCAGTTATAGAAATTCTTTCAATGAACTTTTCAAATTTACTGTGTATCATCAGCAAAACAATAGACGCTAATGCCATGTTCATAATTAATTCTTATATATAAAGAAGAAAGCAGTGGGCCTAAAAAAATTTGGGGAAACACCTAACTTTAAATTAGTAATTGTACAAAACTCACTATTTACATCAACAAACTAAAAATGATCAGTCAGATAAGTGACAGGAGAGAGCTGTTCTCTTAACTTCAGCATCATTTTCTAATCTAGCAAAGAGAACATGGTGTCTAAAGTGTTGTCTGTAATGCCAGAGTTGCGGGATTGCTAACTTCACATAGAGCATCCAGAACCTGAACCGCTCCCACTCTCACTAACCTTCTCTGGAATATGAATGTGCTTCTCTAATGCAAGGATCTTTTGCAGCAAAGTGCTAACAAACTTACACTTCTCACAATTAAAATTATTACTAGTGACGGAGAAAGACACTACATTCCACACGCCACACACTGAAGCAGCTAAATGCTTGCCATATTAGATAAATGACGTACCTTAGTGTAAAGATTTATTTAGATTACTTTTACACAGTAATGGCCTACATTTGCTACTTTAATACAGAAAAGCGTTCATAAAAAAAAGGAAAAAAAAGAAAAGAGAATGCAGCTGACAGGAAGTGGAAAATACACAAAATCAAAATGATAATGCAAAATTTTTTATGAAAAAGAGGAAAAAATGGTAACATTTAAACAGACCCCGGCAAAAAACTCACAAACAATTCAAAGACAGGAAACAATATTCGCATTGTAAGTTCTTGTGGCTTCATTACATCACAAAATGTAAACTTTGTCTTTTTGCTCAAGAAAAATTTGCAGAAAAACTTCCAGAAACACTGCATCTTTAAATCCAAACATAAAATGATTATTCAAACTGAGTGAGGGCCTGAGTAACGTGAGGAATTTAATAAACGAGCAGAAATATTGGCATTTCTTATTACACCTTCTGCTGCAGGAAATAAAAGTGCTAAAATTAGGGAGATATTATCAATTATTAACTTTTTAATTTCAGACATGATCACATGTCAAGAATAAATGATGAAAAGAAGCTAATTTAAACTCAGCCTTTATTACAAAGCTGCATAATAATGATGCACATTCTCACCTGGAACATGACGAACATAAAGCACATTTCCCTTAAAGCCTTGGCTCATTACTGTTAGATATGAAATATGTGTGTGTGTGTGTGTGTGTGTGTGTGTGTGTGTGTGTGTGTGTGTGTGTGTGTGTGTGAGTGTGTGTCTGTGTTCTTACCCCACAGGGCCATGAAAATGGAGAAAAAGACGGTGGCTGGATTGTCAAACAGGTGACTGGCTCTCGCTGTTCCACATGCGGTGCTCAGATTCCAGAAACCACAAACTCCATCACATAAAGGACACATTGTGATGTTTCTCCTGCTATCACAGATCTCCATACTGGGACAGAAAGACAAATTAATTTCTGTGAATGTTAATGCAGTTATATTTGAATATTTCTCAGTCAATAGTTAACTTGACTAATGACTAATAAGGTCACACGTTTTTATTATTAATAAACATTCCTTAGAAAAAGTGTGTTACCGTAATTTCTGGACTATTAAACGCACCCATATATAAGCCGCACCCACTGATTTTGACAAAGATTTTTATTTTGAACATCCTCATACACTGAAACTAATGAACTTTACACAGGCTTTAATGAAAGACAGTGTCTGTTACACGGCTTGTATCTAAACAGTAGTCTACCAAGAAAGTCATTGTTCACTGTCTTCCTCCTTCCTTTCACAACTATTTCTCTCTGGAGTTTATCTTTTAGCATCGTCGTGCGTTTAAAAATCATCATCAGTGAATCTTTTCTCCCGATGCCGTGCAGCTCAGAACACAGGTGAAGTGTGTTTTCAGTGTGACGAATGATTCTCATTTCCTGTAGACAGTCCGAGTGAGCGGCAGGTCAAACGTCAGAGGAACATCATCCATATTTATGATGTGGTGCGGCCCGATTCAGTGGGAGCGCATCTGATTTAATATAAAGAGTTTCAACCCGTTCTGCAATTTCATTGGTCTAATGTTATGGGGTTTAGTTTTTTGGCTTGAAGTTTGTGAAACCGGGAAAAAACCCAGAAAAATCCATAAATTAGCCGCTTCATTGTTTAAGCCGCAGGGTTCAAAGCGTGGGGAAAAAAGTAGCGGCTTATAGTCCGGAAAATATGGTAATTGTACATTTTCTGATTCTTTAAACATTCTGCTCACACTTAACCCCCACAGGCTCTTCTCTTCACCTGAACTAAACCTAAATGATGGCTACGAAGCAGAGAAAATAAATAAAAAAATAAGAATTTCCACTGTAGGAACGCTGTTAAACAGTAGAATTCAAGATAAAAAAAACTCTATCAGTTAGAATTAACTTTACACTGGTAGAATTAATTTTCCAGGATTAGACAGAAAGTCAAACAGATGATAAAAGACCTACAGGAAGCTTTATCTGACATGGGAGTGATGGTGCAACATTCTACTGTGTAACGTCGTATAAACATTTTCAGCATTTAAAGACTAAAAAATGACACCAGGAAGAGCCAAAGGAAACAGCAGTGGAGTGAAGTAAAATGTAACTGTGGAATGGTTTCTTTCTTCTGCCATCTCAGATTTTTCCTTGCCACAGTCACTGATTAGGGTCAAACTTACACCTATAAAGAACATCTTATTCATTCTTTCTTACAGCATTATCTGTGTAAAGCTGCTTTGAGACAATGTCTATCGTGAAAAGCACAATACAAATAAACATGAATTTAACGGAATTTTTTCATTCAGAAAAACATACGATTTGTGAAAGACTCTTTCAACAGCAAATCAGTCTACAAACAAACACAGTACAATGATCAAGCCAGACCCCAAAATCCATAAACTACCTCTATAAATATATATATATATATATATATATATATATATATATATATATATATATATATATATATCTATCTATCTATCTATCTATCTATCTATCTATCTATCTATCTATCTATCTATCTCTTCTTCTTCTTCTTTGACTTATCCCATTAGGGGGCGCCACAGCGGCTAATCAGTCTCCATAATCCCTTGTCCTCTAGATCTTCCTCTATCAAACCAACTACCTGCATGTCTTACTTCACCACATCCATAAAACTCCTCCTTGTTCTTCCTCTTTTCCTCCTTCCTGGTGGCTCCATCCTCAACATTCTCCTACTGATATACCCCATGTCCCTCCTCTGCACATGTCCAAACCATCTCAATCTCACCTCCCTCACCTTGTCTCCAAAACGTCCTACATGCGCTGTCTCTCTAATAAACTCATTTCTAATCCTGTCCATCGTCATCACTCCCAATGAACATCTCAACATCATATATATATTTAAAATCCCTAACACTTTTGCTTTGGCCCTCACAGTCCCCTGACTTGATCATAACTAAAAGTCTATGAGCAGATGTAGAAGTGTTCTGCAATTAAAAGTAGGTGAAAATCCCTTAAACAAAAATAGGAAGATTTCTAAAACTAAAAAAAAGCATTTTTTTTTATTTATAAAACACAAAGTATTCAGTGCTGGATATGGAAGACACAGATGCAATAGAAACATGCAGATGTGCACTGATGCACCTGAGGGGACTGAGGGGACTGATTCCCACTTACTGTTTCCAATGTTGATTCTGTTTTATAAAAGTGGTGTTACATAGTTTTTTATAAAACAGAATCAACATTGGAAACAGTAAGTGGGAATCAGTCCCCTCAGTCCCCTCAGTCCCCTTTTTATAAAAGTGGTGTTACATAGTTGTCTAACCCAGCCATTAGGGGGGCACAAGCCAGTGCACTCTTAGTGCCGGTCCCAAGCCCGGGTAAATGGGGAGGGTTGCGTTAGGAAGGGCATCCAGCGTAAAACATATGCCAAATCAAATATGCGGATCACAAATGACAATTTCATACCGGATCGGTCGAGGCCCGGGTTAACAACGACCGCCACAGGTATCGTTAGCCGACAGGGTACCGGTGGAAATTGGGCTACTGTTGGCCGAAGGAGGAGAAGGAGAGGAGGAAGACGTCTACAGAGACGGCAGGAAAAGGAGCAGTGTAGGAGAGTAGAGGTTCGGGTTGGTACATTAAATGTTGGTACTATGACGGGTAAAGGGAGAGAGGTAGCTGATATGATGGAGAGGAGAAAGGTAGATATGCTGTGTGTTCAGGAGACCAAGTGGAAAGGGAGTAAGGCCAGGAACATTGGAGGTGGGTTTAAACTGTTTTATCATGGTGTGGATGGGAAGAGAAATGGTGTAGGGGTGATTCTGAAGGAAGAGTACAGTAAGAGTGTAGTAGAGGTGAAGAGAGTTTCTGATAGGGTGATGATCGTGAAGGTGGAAGTTGAAGGATGATGATAAATGTCATCAGTGCCTATGCTCCACAAGTTGGCTGTGAGATGGAGGAAAAGGAAAGATTCTGGAGTGAATTAGATGAAGTGGTAGATGGTGTACCTAGGAAAGAACGATTGGTGATTGGGGCAGACTTTAATGGGCATGTAGGTGAAGGGAACAGAGGTGATGAGGAGGTGATGGGTAGGTATGGTTTTAAGGAGAGGAATGTGGAAGGGCAGATGGTGGTAGATTTTGCTAAAAGGATGGAAATGGCAGTGGTGAACACGTATTTTAAGAAGAAGGAGGATCATAGGGTGACGATAAGAGTGGAGGAAGGTGCACACAGGTGGACTATGTGCTATGCAGGAGATGCAACCTGAAGGAGATTGAGACTGTAAGGTGTTGGCGGGGACAGTGTAGCTAGACAGCATCGGATGGTGGTCTGTAGGATGGTTTTGGAGGCGAAGAAGAAGAGGAGGAAAGTAAGGATTGAAAGAAGAATAAGATGGTGGAAACTGAAGGAGGAAGAGTGTAGTGTGAGGTTCAGGGAAGAGGTCAGACAGGGTCTTAGTGGTGGTGAAGAGGTGCCGGATGATTGGGCAACTACTGCAGGAGTGATGAGGGAGGCAGCTAGAAAAGTACTTGGTGTGACATCTGGAAATAGAAAGCAAGACAAGGAGACGTGGTGGTGGAATGAGGAAGTGCAGGAGAGCATTAGGGAAAGAGGTTGGCAAAACAGAATTGGGATCGACAGAGTGATGAGAAAAGTAGACAGGAGTACAAGGAGATGCAGCAGCAGGTGAAGAGGGATGTGGCAAAAGCCAAGGAAAAGGCATATGAGGAGCTGTATAAGAAGTTGGACACTAAGGAAGGAGAAAGAATTTATACCGATTGGCCAGGCAGAGGGACCGAGCTGGAAAGGATGTGCTGCAAGTTAGAGCAATAAAGGATGGAGATTAAAATGTGTTGACTAGTAAGAAGAGTGTGTTGAGAAGATGGAGGGAGTATTTTGAGCAGCTGATGAATGAGGAAAATCACAGAGAGAAGGTTGGAGGATGTGGAGTTGGTGAAGCAGGATGTAGATAGGATTAGTAAGGAGGAAGTGAGAGCAGCGATTAAGAGGATGAAGAATGGAAAGACGGTTGGACCAGATGACATACCGGTAGAAGCATAGAGATGTTTAGGTGAGATGGCAGTGGAGTTTTTTTAACAAGATTGTTTAACAGGATTTTGGACAAGGAGAGGATGCCTGAGGAATGGAGATGGAGTGTGCTGGTACCGATTTTTAAGAACAAGGAAGATGTGCAGACCTGCAGTAATTACAGGAAAATTAAGTTGATCAGTCACACCATAAAGTTATGGGAAAGAGTAGTGGAAGCCAGGCTGAGAGAAGAGGTGACCATTTGTGAGCAACAGTATGGTTTCATGCCGAGGAAGAGCACCACAGATGCCTTATTTGCTTTGAGGATGTTGATGGAGAAGTATAGAGAAGGACAGAAGGAATTGCATTGTGTATTTGTGGATTTAGAGAAAGCGTACGACAGAGTGCCAAGAGAGGAGTTGTGGTATTGTATGAGGAAGTCAGGTGTGTCAGAGAAGTATGTGAGGGTGGTGCAGGACATGTATGAGGACAGTGTGACGGCAGTGAAGTGTGCAGTAGGTACGACAGACTGGTTCAGGGTGAAGGTTGGACTGCATCAAGGATCGGCCCTGAGCCCTTTCCTGTTTGCAGTGGTGATGGACAGGTTGACGGACGAGGTCAGACAGGAGTCTCCCTGGACCATGATGTTTGCAGATGATATTGTGATTTGTGGTGAGAGTAGAGAGCAGGTTGAGAAGAGCCTGGAGAGGTGGAGATATGCGCTGGAGAGAAGGGGAATGAAAGTTAGTAGGAGTAAGACAGAGTACATGTGTGTGAATGAGAGGGAGGGCAGTGGAGGGGTGCGGTTGCAGGGAGAAGGGGTGGAGAAGGTGGAGGAGTTCAGGTACCTGGGGTCAACAGTGCAAAGTAATGGAGAGTGTGTTAGAGAAGTAAAGAAAAGAGTGCAGGCAGGGTGGAGTGGGTGGAGAAGAGTGACAGGAGTGATTTGTGATAGTAGGGTATCTGCAAGAATGAAAGGGAAAGTTTATAGGACTGTGGTGAGACCTGCGATGTTGTATGGATTAGAGACAGTGGCATTGAGTAAAAGACAGGAGGTGGAGCTGGAGGTAGCAGAGCTGAAGATGTTAAG
Organism: Silurus meridionalis; assembly: GCF_014805685.1. Taxonomy (NCBI): domain Eukaryota; kingdom Metazoa; phylum Chordata; class Actinopteri; order Siluriformes; family Siluridae; genus Silurus; species Silurus meridionalis. Next base: position 29,019,507 of record NC_060888.1, on the reverse strand, counting down.
GTTTTCGTTGGGAGTGACGAGGATGGACAAGATTAGAAATGAGTTTATTAGAGGGACAGCACATGTAGCATGTTTTGGTGACAAGGTGAGGGAGGCGAGATTGAGATGGTTTGGACACTGGTTAGGGTTCAATCTGAGCTCTGTGTGTGTGTGTGTGTGTGTGTGTGTGTGTGTGTGTGTGTGTGTGTGGACACACAAACACTATATATGTGTGTGTTTTCATTGTATAACTCATGCTAAAATGTTTTGTAATTGTTCTCTCTACCTGCGATGCATGTTTTAGCAATCAGGCGGTGTGAACCTGGCCAGGGTGTCCTGACTAATCACACACACACACACACACACACACACACACACACACACACACACACACACACACACACACACACACACACACACACACACAGTTGCCATGTAAACAGTACACGCTGCAGGAGGATGGTGAGAGTGTGAATGATGAGATGTTCACACAGAACAATAACAAGAAACACGTCTGTGTGCTAATGTGATATTTTGAGACGTGACAATTACAGCTCTTTTTATGATTACTGCCAAACAACAACAGCAGAAAGAGAGAGAGAGAAAGTGAGACAGATTAAGAAAGAGAGAGAAAAGGGAGTAAGAGAAACAGGGAGAGAGAAGGAGAAAGAAAGAGAGTGAGAAAGAGGAGAGAGAAAGAGGGAGAGAAAGAGAGAGAGAAAGAGAGAGCAAGGAGAGAGAGAGAGGTAAGAGAGAGAGGGGAGAAAGAGGAGAGAGAGAGATAGAGAGAGGGGAGAGAGGTAAGAGAGAGAGAGGGGAGAAAGAGGGGGAGAGAGGAGAGAGAGAAACAGGGAGAGAGAGAAAGAGAGAGAGGGGAGAAAGAGAGAGAGAGAAAGAGGGGAGAGAAAGAGAGAGAGAAAGAGAGAGCAAGGAGAGAGAGAGAGAGGTAAGAGAGAGAGGGGGAGAGAAAGAGGAGAGAGAGAGAGAGAGAGGGGAGAGAGGTAAGGGGGGGAAGAGAAACAGGAGAGAGAAAGAGAGAGAGAGAGAAAGAGAGAGAGAGAGGAAAATGAGATAGAGAGAGGAGAGAGAGAGAGAGAAAGAGAGAGAGAAAGAGAAAAGAGAGAGAGAGAGAGAAGAGAGAGAGAGAGAGAAAGAGGGAGAGAGAGAGAGAAGGAGGAGAGAGAAAGAGAGAAAGAGAGTGAGAGGGAGAGAAAGAGGGAGAGAAAGAGGGAAAGAGGGAAAGAGGGAAAGAGGGAGAGAAAGAGGTAGAGAAAGAGGGAAAGAGGAAGAGAGGGAGAGAAAGAGGGAGAGCTTTCTTGAGAAACTTTACCACAATAAAGAGAATGTTTGATTTTTGGCGAAAAAAAACATTTTGATCTGTTAAATCGAATGATTTCTATTCTATTATCTCGATCATGTAACTGTGCTGTGGCTTATTACTGAAGTTAAAACATTAATATTTAAACACAAATAAGTGTCATTCAGAAGTTTTGTGAGTTTTACACATGCCTGTAGACTGTTGAAAAAATGGAGGTTTTGTATAAATATAAATGTAAAAGCAGAGCGAATCTGAAGCATTTCACACATCGTGTAGGGAGAATAGAATCTCTTAGTGCTGCTAGACGCATGACTCTCCACCAGAATAGAGAATAATAACATAATCCTCGATTTTTATTCAATATTGTAGCAAAAGGTGACTAAGAATAGAAGCACAACATTAATAATTCCACATTCTAATAATATAATATTAAAAATCAGACAAAAGCAGAACATAGTTTCACTTATTTCCTCCTCAAAATCATCAACTTGTCGACTAAATCTCTTAGCGAAAGTATCATCTGACAGATCTACTATTGTGCTCTGAATATTACATGATTTTATAAATATTACTTTATTAGTACTCATTATTTTATTATATGATATAAATATTCATTTTAAGTACATATACACTTAGAGCTATTAATAAAGCATTATTTGGCATCCAAGTTAGTGTTAGAGGTTAATTCAATTCAATTCAAGCTTTTAATAATAAACATTGTCTCAGAGCAGCTTAACGCATATAATGCGGTGATAAAATTCTATAATAAATATCATTATATTAACACTGACCTTGGGACATCATCATCAACAGTAACACAGCCATACAGAAACACAAACACTCCCACCAGAGAGGCAGGAATCAGCATTTGGGTATAAACTCCCAGCCAGGCAAAGTAAAGACCGATTTTCTCCCCAAAGTACTTCCTGTCGTGAGAAAGACAGATGGACATGAGACAGATCAGTGTGTCATATTACGCTGAATAAATATATTCTGTTTATGAATGATAATAGAGACTCAAACATCAACATTCCTTTCCATATGATATTATAAATATTATAAATATCATAATAATAATAATAATAATAATAATAAATTATAAATAATAATGTCTAAAAAAGCAGCTTTTCAGAAATAAATAAATTACAAATATATATTCTAGCATCATAAATGTATCTCTATACTTTATTATTTATACTTTATTACCTGATCAGGCCAATGGGTTGGTATTTATAAAAAACACTGTAACTTGCCCACTCTTCATATAGTAGCTGAAACACACACACACACACACACACACACACACACACACACACACACACACACTATCATGAAGAGCAATTACTGAATATAAAACATTATTGTTATTATTGTTTAAATTATTAGGACATTAATCTATCCTCGAATCTTTTCTGAGATGTAAACATTTGCCAACATGAGCAGTGAGCCGGTGCACAGGTGCAACTCTTCTCAGGTGGCTTTCATGCTTTATAATACATTTAACTCCATAAAGAATTCTCACGTGCTGCTTCACTCGGTTTGAGTGAAATGTGGCTCAGCGCCTTCACTCCAGACAGCACACTGAATAAATGTTCATACGGTAATAAACAAGAGCTGCTACCGATGCCTTTTTATCTCTTTTCATTCAGTGCAGGAGTCTCAATTATCTTAAGAGTGTAAATCAATCTCTTTTCACGATCGTCCATGTGAGATTCACACGGGTTAGGGTTAGGAAGCAATTCTCAGTCATTGATCCAGCATCAGCCTGGAAGGTCCTTCAGAGCATCATTAACTGTAATAATGACTTCAGCTCCAGCTGGCCAACAGCCTGAACAATTTCTCCTGCTGATTTGAAAAGACCATTCCAGTAGCACCCCCCCCAACACCAGTTAGAACTCCTTCCCTTCAGCAGTTGCTTCCCTGCAATCAACCTAAAAAAGCCTGAGTAACTAACAGTGCAACAGATACAGTAGTACAGGGGTGGCCAACCCGCGGCTCGCGAGCCGCATGCGGCTCTTTGGCCGGTTTCATGTGGCTCTTACGTTCATATCGATTTTTGTGTGTTTGATTTTTAATGTGCGTGTTCGCTTTGCTTACGTTCAATACGGTATTTTAAGACTTAAATGAGCTTGCCCCTACTGGGAAACTTTGCGGTATATCAGACCTTGGCATGAGGCCAATCATAAATTACAGGGATGCACCGAGAATTTTCGGAAATACCTAAATCACCGAAACAACACGCAGAAACACAATTGTAATGGCGCAATAAAAAAGCGCAGCAGCACACGGTTATCTGGATAAGAGCAACATGTCTGCGGTGTGCGGAGAGCGATGTGCAAAACATGCAATGCTGAAATTTCAAGAGGGGGGTGTATCTGCAAAGAGTTTCTCCAAGTCAGGTTTCATTTATCAGCTGTAATCCAAACATCACGATTTCCTTCTAAATATGAGAAGAACGCGGCGCAGAAAAGTAAAGTCAATCCGAGCATGCGCACTCCGTCTGTAGAGGACGTTTTTGAAAAGGCAGGACAGTTTTCCAGTGATGGTGCCAAGGCAAAAGGCAGAACACACAAAATTATGGCTTTCATTGCCTTTTGAATTGAATTTTCATTTTTGTGCATCCCTAAATTATTATCGTTGGTGTGGCCCTCTGACACAATTCAGGTTTCTCATGTGGCCCCTTGTAATAATTAATTGCCCCCCCCCTGCGGTATATTCATCTCACGCACATGCGCATTTGACAAAAATACCGTATTGAACTCAAGCGAAGTGAACACACATAAAAAACCCACCAAGTCCTTGTTTTTTTACCCTGAAACACGTGAAATCAAAGCATCGATCTGTTCTGACTGACACTCATGTGAAAGAATTGCTTCGAGTGGCAACAGCGGAATACGAGGCAGATTTGAAGAGGATTGTTCAAGGCAAGGAATGCCAAAAGTCCCACTAAGTAACATGCATAGTAAAAGAAAACGCTATTGTAAATTATTATATTTTTGTTTGTGGACTTGGTTAAACTAAGAGTTTGTGTGTGTGAGACAGTGCACACAATGTTCTTTGTTGAAAATTACTGTCCTGTGGTCTTAGAACTGTAGCAGTCAATTTCTGTCATTATGTTGGTGTGTGACATTTACAATAAATCTGGCTGAGCAGAGTGTGTGTGTGTGTGTGTGTGTGTGTGTGTGTGTGTGTGTAAGAGGAAGGGATGGGTGATGTTCATGTGTGCCCATGTGTATGATGTGGCTCTTTGCGGTAACACGGTCAAAAATGTGGCTCTCGGTCTCTGACTGGTTGGCCACCCCTGCAGTAGTAAATCAGTTCTACTTCACAGTAATCATGTTTTAGATTTTAGTGCAGCTCATGTCCCTGTGTACTGTATATGGTATTGTTTAATGTCTGTAAGGACAAAGTTTATATTCCATGTATGCATTCGTGTCTGCAGATATAATTCAGTCTTATATATAAATCAGTCTTATTATAATTATCATTTTAAATAATAAATCAATACAATCAATATTCATTATATCACTATAATCAATAATAATTAATAGATAAAGATTTACTGAATATAACACACTAATGTTAACCACCCGTGTGTGTGTGTGTTTGTGTGTGTGTGTGTTTGGGTGTGCTTTCATTACTTACCTTCCTGTCATTTGGTTGTGCATTTTCCCCATCTATATCACCCTATAAGGAAACACAACTTAAATCACTTTATACACACACATTTAAACAAAATGCAGACAGGTTTTTGTGTATCGGACTCACGTCGTGTAGTGGATACGCAGCCAGATACGCACCACTGCCCAAAAGACTTGTTATTCCTAATAGAAATACAGTTACAATTAGATTTTTATCATTCAGCCACTGCAGCATTAAAGCAGTGTTTGTTCCATTCTACATGAAGAGCAGATACACTCACCCATACTAAACTTCGACTTTGTGCATTTTGCCCTCTTCAAAACCTCAAACACCTGCAACAAAGCAGAACAACATAAACATCCTGAGTGAGAGACAAAGAGCTAAAAAATGTTTCATGGAAAATATTTACAGAATATTTTACGCTAAATAAACATCATCTATCTGTCTGTCTGTCTGACTAGCAGTTATTTCATCTCTGTATCTTTGAGCAACTCACATTATCCTACTGGATTAAAGAACCACCTACAGAGTTTAAAAGACTAATATATACTGAATACATTTGAATAAAGGAATTAATGTAAATAAAGTAGTACAACTATATTATAAATTATATTTTTCCATTAATAAATAACTTTTCATTGGAACTTTTTGTTCACACAGAGCACACGATAGGCAGCATTTTATAAAAAATGCAGCAACTTACTATTGAACTTCTTGTCTTGCTGTCGAAAAACGAATCCCTGTCCAACAAATCAAACCTGCACAAAAATGTCATTATTACATTATGTGTCTGGTCCAGAAATATTTTGACAGTGACACAAAAGTCAAATTTTTCTATTCTTGAGAGTTCATAGAGTTTTAAGTTAATTCCCTGTATTTACGTTCATGAACAATGTTCCTGACTTTTAATGTTGTAAAAGCAGATTTATTCACCAGTGTAAAGACTCACTGTTTTTAAAAAATGTATCAAGTTGCTAAATTTGATCCTAAGTTGCTCAATCTGTCCTAAGATAAAAACAAAACTGGCCATTAGGCTACTCATCAGTCAAGATTTCTTTTGAGCCTGTAAAAAAGGAGGCACTTCGTAAAATGTGGCTGTAATTCCTAAAATAAATATTAACAAAAAAGATGAAAGTCTAAATATCACTCACATCTGGATCACTGTGTTACAAATAGATTTTCTCTAAAATCCTGTGTTCTTGAAACAGTAAACTGACAGAAAACCCAAATTCATCTGGCAGAGTTTAACCCTGTTCTGGTGAAGTGAGTTAAAGATCTTAGTGCTGATAAAAGAGAGCCTTCACTTACAGGTGCTGTTTCTCTCTGGAGAACGGGTAGGAGAGGTGCTTCACGTTCTCTACCCGGTTCTCCTCCACGTTCGGGTGCAGAGGATCTGTCACTTTATAAATAAACGTGTTGATTTTCTCCATGAGGTTTCCATTTTGCTTCACCTCGTACACCTTAAACACAGTTTATCTCCTCAGTATGATAGCTCTGATAGAACTGTCTTTCAAAACCGTATTACACAAGACAATGGAAGGACAGAGGAGAAATAGGGATGCGACATCTTTGTACAAAAAAAGACCGAAGAGATTCATAACACCAGCATACTTTTTTTGTTGGCATCTTGAGCTTCATGAACTCTGCTTCTCGACAAAGAACATGCCATGGAGCATGAATCTTCACAAAGCCCACACCAGGGGTCTTAGTCTGAAATACAAGAGCACAAAACCAGCAGTAAAACACTACTCTGGAAACATCATGCAAACTCAAGCTCAGACAAACATTTGTTTATTTGTATGCAGTGAAGAAATGGTGCAGCACAGACAATCTACACCACTTACAATATATTAATATCTCCTGCATTATTAATTTACATTTTGTTTAGTAATTATGGTGCAACTGTACCCCGAACCCCACGACTGTACCCCGAACCCCGCGATGTACCCCAAACCCCGCGACTGTACCCTGAACCCCACGACTGTAGCCCGAACCCTGCGACTGTACCCTAAACCCCGTGACTGCACCCCAAATTTTGAGACTGTACCCCAAACCCTGTGTCTGTACCCCAAACCATGTGACTGTACACTGGACCCTGTGACTGTACCCCGAACACACACACAGAGTTGATCATTTATTGTATGATGTAGAGAGCAGTGCAGTCAGAAAACGCAGCTGCATGCCAGCGTGCAGATTCAGTATATCCCCTTATCTTACAAATATTTTTTCTTCTTGGATTAAGTGTGTCTTCCTGTTCCTGGTGCTGGAGAGTTTGTGTAAACATCTGGAAAGGAACATTGACGTGATTTAACCTGAACATCTATGTGCACAGCTAAAAAGAGTGTGTTTTGAAAGTATGTGAATCCACAGTGCAGTGTGTGATGTGGAAAAATAACGGAACATTAGCATGTTTGAAAATGTCAGTCAAATAAAATCCCAGAAAATGACAATAAACCCGCTGTGATAGCGAATGTTTTTATTTAGAATCTAAACAGTTCAACTTCAGTGAATTACTTTCATATTATACTCTAACCAACTCTCTCTCTCTCTCTCTCTCTCTCTCTCTCTCTCTCTCTCTCTCATTCTCTCTCATTTCCTTTCTTTTGTGTGTATGTGTGTGTGTGTGTGTGTGTGTGTGTGTGTGTGTGTGTGTGTGTGTGTGTTTGGTAAATAAAGTAATTGACAACAGCATCTGAGTGAAAGAGGCGTATATGCCTGCCAACCTGCTCTCTACACAAGCCATTCAAGTTGAAAGTCTACACCAACCAGTAAAAGTGAAACACTCAAACTAAGCTATCCTTCAGGAGACAGGTCTACATTACAAAACAGAGCCAATCTGCCCACACAGGGCCCACCTTCCCACACAGGGCTTATCTGCCTAAACAGAACCCACCTGCCCACACAGGGCCCATCTACCCAAACAGGGCCCACCTGCCCACACATGGCTCATGTACCCACACAGAACCTACTGCCCAGTAAGAACAAAATGTTTTATAAAGCTCTGCAGACAAATGAGGGTGGAAAGACCCCTGGCATTGATTGGCTTCGAGCTGAGATATATAGAACTTTCTGAGGGTGCTTGGGTGAGGATTTCTTGGCAGTTCTGAATAAGAGCCTAGTGGAGTGAAAGCAGTGAATGTATGTACCAAAAATGGCAAGCAGCAAGAGATTTAGAACTTCTGACCTGTGACCTGTCTTCTGTGCTCTGACTTCAAAATCCAGCTCTAGGACCAAACAGGCTGAAGGTGGTGATGGGGCAGGTCATTTATTCTGACCAGACATATTATGTGCCTAGTAGGACTATCTCAGGTAATGGAGTTCTTGTTTGGGCTATTTAAGAGCTGTCTAGACTGTTGGGTTTTAATTTGTGTCTTCTGTCTGTGGACCAGGAAAAAGCATTCGATAGAGCAGAACATCAGTACATCTGGAACACTTTCGATGCTTTTGGCTTTGTCCTTGGCTTTACTGGAATGATAAAAGAGCTATAACAGGACATTGAAATCTCAGCTAAAAATCAGTGCCCAAGTTAACAGAGATATTACACAAAGATCTGGAATGCTCTATTCTTAGCAATTGAACAAATGTTAAACAAGTATAATAACTAATAATTTAAGCCACCCAGCTGAGGCAATCAAATTATCTTGCATGGAAGCACCTCAAGATTTTCTTTTTAAGATGCAAGCAAATTTAGTAGACATTTGGATCTCCACTGAGTTCCCCAAAGTGAACTCTTTCTACAAAAAGAAGTGGGGTCAAGAATTACTGTAGTAATCCTGTAGAACCAGACACTCTTAACAGGACTTGATATGGAGGACAGAGGCCCAGATAATCCTGCAGAGATTTGATGAACTTAGACTGGACAGTTCTTTGTTTGTGTTGGACTATAAGAAGATGCATTTAAAAAATACCTCTCTTTTAGTGTGTAGTTTATAAAACATGAGTCTTTTTACCTATACTGGGACAGAAAGGACAGAATCCTTGTACAGAATCCTTGAGCATTTGATGGAACTGGTTCGGTTGATTATCAGGTGCACCAGGTCTTGTATCGAGGCCATGTGGCTCTGGATTAAAAAACTGAGACATATCTCTGAGGTTTTATCTCAGATAGTATATCAGTATCAGATGTAGTAGTCTGGATGTAGTATCTCTTTTTATGCCCCCTTTTCAATCTCGAGTTGTTTTTAAATATAAATATTATAAGTAAATGAACGATGTGGAATCTTTTGCATTACAGTGTTGCAGGTTTCATTGTGAAAAGTGAAAGTGAAAGTGATTTTGTAAATTTTGGTGGTAATTAAATAAAGATGTGTTTTTAAAATCTAAATCTCTTTCATTCCTTAAGAATTTAAGGCTGTAATATGTAGATGAGTGGTGGAGCTGAACAGAAAGTTTTTGTTTCTGTAAACAATTATGAGATAAATGTTGATTTAGTGACTGTTACACAATGCACCAATCAGAATGAACTACTAAATGCCTGCAGTTCTAAGGAGATCAAAGCAGCACAAAGAACACACGAGGAACTTGATCCCAGCTAATGGCTGAGTGACCCTTCGCTTCACACACCACTGATATACATAGCTGAAGTCCAACTGATCCCACTGACAGCTGCTTTTCTGCTCACATCAGCAAACTATCTGACAGTGTGTGTGAGAAGCAACATGCACATGTATGGAAATAATCAATATAATCTTTCACATGGCACACAATCACACAACAATACACACAAATACACAATAAACACAATCACACAATAAATACAACTATACAGTACACACAACCATGCAATACACACACTCACGTCTTCGTCCCTCTCCAGCTCCAGCCCCATCTCCCTCAGGTTGTTCTCGAACTCCTCACGCCGTAGACGCTTGTCGACGTCATGTTGATCGGTGACGCCTGGTTCAGGGTCACATGACCGGCGCAGGCTGCGTGTTAGCACATTGTCCGTGAGACGGGACGAGTGGCGACGTGAGCTGCCAGGCTTTTTGATCTGGTAGGTGAGGACGTAATCCACACGCCGCTGTCCATCACTGCAGTACAAACCAAAACCACAGCGCGAGCTTTCGTCCGGAGTCAGAGAATTCAGCAGCTGGAGAGAGAGCAGGCACAAACATCTGTGTGTGTGTGTGTGTGTGTGTGTGTGTGTGTGTGTGTGTAAAAGAGAAATGTGTTTCTAGTTCATATTTCACTATAATTTAATTATATTATATTATTTATTATTATAACTTCAGAATAATTACTAAACCTCATTAACTCCAATGCTCAGGATCACATGATCAGATTTCAGTTCAATCGCAAATTAATTAACTTCTGCTTTATGCAAAGACAAGGTAAATGCTGTGTGTGTGTGTGTATGTGTGCGCATGTGTGTGTGTGTGTGTGTGTGTGTGTGTGTGCACAAAGAGTAACACAAAATGTCCACACACTATGCGGATTTTCTTTTCCTTCATTACAACTGAAACAAACCCAAAGAACTAAAAACTTTCGAAAAAGAAGTTCCTCTGAAAACTGATCATCTTCATCCACCTTCAGCACATCAGTTTCTAACAGTTGCTTCATCTCCTGTCACTGTCAATCACCAGCTGTTATATAATGAGGGTTTTGGTAATTTAAACAGCAGCACTCTGTTATGTTTTAGAAACAGTAAATAAACGAGAGGAACACTGATAAACGTAGGCTTTTTGTTCTGTGATAAAGGTATCAAGTGAGAATTTCTCCAAGTCAAATGAAATGAAGGCTAATGTAAGAAGCTTGACTAAAAAAAGAAAAAGAAATTGCATTTTTTTCCCTCTCACTGTTAATCCACAGCAAAAAGCCACAATGAAGACAAACAAGATCATGAAAAGCCGAGCGCTTTCATTCAAACCCTGCACACACATTTGTCTTTAAAAGTGTAAAACAGAAAAAGTTGAGCGACTGCACACTTAGTCTACACATTTCTGAGAAATGTTCTATTTGACTCAACTCGAATGTCTATCAGATTTTCCTCAAACCTGCTTAAAACCCGGTCTGTTTATCTGAGGTGTAAATGCTCCACTTCATGCTTGTTGTACACAGGTGAATACAGTCACCAAGAAAGGAGAAATAACCAGCAGCTCTTCTCTCTGTTCTGCATGAGAGGAACGATGCAACAATGCAGGCAAAATGAATGGGTTCGATATTTATCAGATTCGTCTAAACGTCCCGTCCGGAACATAAACCAGCGCCTTCAGCGTCACACTCACTTGAAATTTGCCATGAAAAATCACATCCTTTAAGAAATGTCTTGTCTTGGCAGAGTCGTTCTGTTCCTCAGCCATCTTCACTTCATCTCCTGCTTTGAGATGCTCCAAGAACACGTCCTGCTATTAACCCACTGTCTCTTAACACACACACATACACACACTTGATGTCATACAGCATGTCTAAATTCTCTGCCTGCTACTTGAGAAGAGTGAGAGATGCCAGGAGCTAATATTAGACAAAACTATAAAGCTTAATGTCCAGATCTTCAAAGTGCTCTCTCATTACCGCTCACACACACCGCAGCAAATACACTCGCTCACAAATCAGTTTAAGCCCAAACACACGACCGGAACGAGTTCTCAAGATGTTTCTTTAGCATTTGGAGCAGCAGAGAACGACAGGAAACACGCAGAGGTTCAGTGGAACAGTGTGTTAGGTTCATCTGTCAGTGTGAAAAGACACAGAGTTACATTCATTCAACACGAAACCTTTTATTCCCCTCACGTGCACTCGAGGCGTACAATTGTGTTCTAATAAATAGCAATATATGATAAAAGTGCAAATATATTTTCATAGCTTTTATGTCCATATTTCATCAAAAACTAATTTGATCAAATTTTTATAATAAAGGATTATTAATGACACCTGTTTTTTCACAGAATTTATAAGTTTCTCTAATTAAACTCAACACTGCTATTATTTTCAACAAGTGCCTGTCAATGAATTAGTCAATTATTCAGAAAAAACTCTGTGCATGTCATGGCAGTTTTTGGGGGTTTTTATTCCACAAGCTAAATTTCAAGCTAAATCTGATGCTAAAAAAATGGTTTATCATGTTATTGATGTTGCTGCTATTTATAAAAACAACTGTATGCATACTGTCATTCCAGCAAAACACACCCTCGTAGCAATACACACCCACGTAACAAACACAACCTCGTAACAATACACACCCTCGTGATAATACACATCCTCATAACAATACACACCCACGTAACAAACACACCCTCGTAACAATACACACCCTCGTGATAATACACACCCTCGTGACAATACACACCCACGTAACAAACACAACCTCGTAACAATACACACCCTCATGATAATACACACCCTCGTAGCAATACACACCCACGTAACAAACACAACCTCGTAACAATACACACCTCGTGATAATACACATCCTCATAACAATACACACGTAACAAACACACCTCGTGATAATACACACTGTGAATAATACACACCTCGTAATAATACATACCCTCGTGATAATACACACTGTAATAATACACACCACGTAATAAACACACCTCGTAATAATACACACTGTAACAATACACACCCACATAACAAACACACCTCGTAATAATACACACCTCGTAATAATACACACCTTGTGAAAATACACACCCTCGTGATAATACACATCCTCATAATAATACACACCTACATAACAAACACACTCGTGATAATACACATCCTCATAATAATACACACCGTGATAATACACACCGTGACAATACACACCCACGTAATAATACACACCCTTGTGATAATACACATCCTCATAATAATACACACCTGTAATAATACACACCTCGTGATAATACACACCCACGTAATAATACACACTCGTAATAATACACACCTACATAACAAACACACTGTGATAATACACACCTCGTGACAATACACACTCGTAATAATACACACCACATAATAAACACACACTTGTAATAATACACACCGTAATAATACACACCTCGTGATAATACACACCTCGTGAATAATACACACCCACATAAACACACCTCGTAATAATAATACACACCGTAATAATACACACCTCGTGATAATACACACCACGTAACAAACACAACCTCGAATAATACACACCTCGTGATAATACACACCTCGTAGTAATACACACCCACGTAACAAACACAACCTCAGAATAATACACACCTCGTGATAATACACACCCTCGTAGCAAAACACACCCACATAACAAACACACCCTCGTAACAATACACACCCTCAAAACATACACACTCTTGTGACAATACACACCCTCGTAACAAATTTACAAACTGACAATAGTCTCCGGCTCTTGCCACGATTTCTTACACTGAACAATTCAACAGCGTACAACTTGTCACTTCACTACAATGTGTGACACAGCATGATGGTAGTTTGCTTCTTACTTGGAAAGTTTAGAATCATCTAAAGAAGAATTGAATCCACTGTTTATCAAAACAAGACCCAGTGCCTCCTCTGTTTCTCTATAGCCCCTCTTTTAGTGAGGTCATATCCTCTGTACCACTCACACAGTGAGGTCATATCCTCTATACCACTCACAGTGAGTTCCAAAGATGGTTGCGCGAGTACATCGCGAGGCTCAGGGTCTCTCCAGAATCTGCAATTTTGCGGTATTCTGTTGCTCATCTCGGGCGGATAGGACATTAGATGGCTCCAGTAAGACCAGAGGCGGTGGATTGTGCATTTACGTTAACAAAGCTTGGTGCACGAACTCTGTTATTGTCGAGAGTTATTGTGTTCAGCTAACCTGGAGTTTCTAATGGTTAAATGTAGACTGTTTTATCTACCGCGGGAGTTCACTTCCACCATCATTACTGCTGCTTACATTCCCCCCGATGCTGATGCTAAGCTCGCTATGAAAGAACTTTATGCGGCCATCAGTAAACAACAGACTGTTCACCCGGAATCTGTGTTTATTGTTGCGGGAGATTTTAATCACTCTGACTTAGAGGCAGTGCTTCCAAAGTTTCAGCAGCATGTTTCATGTCACACCAGAGGGAACAAAACATTAGACCATGTATACACAAACATGGCTGGAGCTTACTTTGCGATCCCCCTCCCCCACCTGGGACAGTCAGATCACCTTTCTTTGTTCCTCACCCCCAAATATGCACCCCTCATCAACTGGGTAAAGCCATCAGTGAGAGCCATCAAGGTGAGGCCCGCAGAGGCAGATTTCACACTTCAGGAAAGGTTTTCACACACAGACTGGAGTACATTTGCTTCTCAGGCCACCAGTGACTCTCACACAGACATCAACTGCTATACCTCATCTGTACTGGATTACATCAGTACCACCATAGACAGTGTTACTACCCAGAAACAGATCATCACATACCCAAATCAGAAGCCATGGATGAACAATACACACCGTGATAATACACACCTCGTGATAATACACACCCACGTAACAAACACATCCTTGTGACAATACACACTCGTGACAATACACACCTGTAACAATACACACCCATAACAAACACACTGTAATAATACACACCAACGTAACAAACACACTGTAATAATACACACCTCAAAACATACACACCTCGTAACAATACACACCTCGTGACAATACACACTCGTGACAATACACACCCTCGTGATAATACACACCGTGATAATACACATCCTCATAACAATACACACCTCAAAACATACACACTCTTGTGACAATACACACCCTTGTGACAATACACCACATAACAAACACACTGTAATAATACACACCAACGTAACAAACACACTCGTGATAATACACACTCGTGACAATACACACTCGTGACAATACACACTCGTGATAATACACACCAGTGACTCTCACACAGACATCAACTGCTATACCTCATCTGTACTGGATTACATCAGTACCACCATAGACAGTGTTACTACCCAGAAACAGATCATCACATACCCAAATCAGAAGCCATGGATGAACAAGGAGGTGCACCTCCTGCTGAAGGCACGCACTACTGCCTTCAGGTCAGGTGACGCTCAGGCCTACAGCACATCCAGAGCTAACCTGAAGAGAGGCCAAGCACTGCTACAAGCAAAAGATAGAGGAGCATTTTTCCAACTCTGACCACTCCACCCCCGCTGCCACTGATGTCCTCTTCTTAAATGAGCTAAATTACTTTTCTGCTCGCTTTGAAAGAGACAACAAAGAAACTGCCACCAAGCTCAAACTCTCGGCTGATCACTCTCCAATCAAACTTGGCACTGCACTCTGTGCTCACACACCTGGACAATAAGAACACTTACGTACGTATGCTGTTTGTTTACTTCAGCTCAGCATTTAATACCATCATTCCATCAAAGTTAACAGCCAAACTTGTAGATCTGGGCATTAACACCTCCACCTGCAAATGGATCATGGACTTTCTGACCAACAGACCCCAGCAGGTTCGATCTGGCTCCATCTGCTCCAACACCATCACACTCAACACTGGTGTACCCACAGGGCTGTGTGCTGAGCCCTTCCTCTACTCCCTCTTCTCTTGTGACAATACACACCTCGTAACAAATTTACAAACTGACAATAGTCTCCGGCTCTTGCCACGATTTCTTACACTGAACAATTCAACAGCGTACAACTTGTTGCCCATAGACTGTTTACTCACAGCCGACTTGTGGAGCATAAGCATGATGACATTTATCATCAACCCTTCAACTTCCAGCTTCATGTTCATCACTCTATCAGAAACTCTCTTCACCTCCACTACACTCTTACTGTACTCTTCCTTCAAAATCCCCCCTACACCATTTCTCTTTCCATCCACACCATGATAGAACAGTTTAAACACATCTAATGTTCCTGCTCTTACTCCCTTTCTACTTGTTCTCCTGAACACACAACATATCTACCTTTCTCCTCTCCATCATATCAGCTCCCTACATCATGATACATCAAGATACAGTCTATCATCATGCCGTATTAAGATAGAGCCAGAGCATATTACAGCATCTGGATTGTTCTAGCCCAATAACTATTCTTTTTCCTAAAGCTGCTAAATCAAGTTTAAAACACTGATGTTCACTTTCAAATCTAAAAATTAACTTGCGCTCACCTACATTACATAACTGAAAGATATAGAGAATTGATGTAATTGTAAACAATAAAGGGTGAATTTTATGTATTATGTAGACCATACAGTATTCACTGTAGTGAAAAGAGAATCCAGTTCGCTATGAGATGTATGAAGAACCTTAGTAATTTTATTAAAATGATTACATTTACAGCATTTAGCAGACACCCTTATCCAGACTGACTTACACCAACCAAGCAGTTGAGGGTTAAGAGCCATGCTAAAGGGCCCAGCAGTGCCAGGTTTTGAACTCAGGACCAGTGAGCAACCACTGCTCACTTTTTGCTTAAATAAATCTAATCTGAAACTGATTATGTAACTGTACGACACGCATCCGGGGATGAAATATTTTTAGTAAAGAGTTTGAAAACACACAGCAAGAAAACAAAAGCAGACACGGCCTTGTGCATAGAGGGTTCTCCCACTGGGAATAGAGTGTCACTTCATCCCTAACAGGAAGACAGAGCAAAGTTCACTTCTCCTAGGATACATAAGGATGTGGTAACTTTATCACCATTTTTGGGACACAGCTGAAAATGCCCTTCCTAACAGTTCCTGATAACAATGTGCTACATACACAGTTCAGATATCTTTGAAAGAATACATTTTGAGCTTTACTGTGCATCTTACAGTTGATATTGCTCAAAAAGATAGTAGAAATAAAAATGAATTGAATACATGAAATCAGTCCTGGAGCAATCCAGAAAAGTACTGGGTTGAAAGCCACATGTCTCATGATTTTAGATTTCACATTTTATAAAGATTTTAATAACAAATGTTTGTAGGAATCTCATTTATCAGTCAGGGTGTGGGTAGTTGTGGGTCTGGTTGAGAGGAGACTGGATGGGAGGACCCAAATGCAGGAAGCCACAGCGGTATGGAGAAAACAGGCTTTAATATAAAAAGGGAGCAAGCAGAGCAATTAGGCAAAAACAAAGTCCTAATAATGATCCAGGGTCTTAACACAGGCAAAACAGGGCAATGCAGGCAGAGACAAAACCAGATCGAAAAACAGTCCAAGATTCAGAGAGCCGGCAAACAGAGCAACAAAGGCAGAGCAAAAAACAAAAAAAAAGCCAATAAATGTCCAAAGTTCAAACCAGAAAACAGAGGCAGAGCAGGAGTCAGGGTGAGAGTCAGGGTCAGGGTCCGGAACTGCCACAGGCACAGGAACAGAATCCAGAGCAGGCAGGGTAACAAGGTGACAAGAGTATTCTCAGGGGCAAGACATTTGGTGAGATAATGTGTCCCTGAGCAAATGTTTCAGGTGTCCTTAAATACAGGGCGGTGCAGGAAAAACGGCAAGATGGCCGCCGACGCGGAAGTGCGCTCCGCGAACAAGGAAGTGCGCTCCGCAAGCCTGAAAGATCATGACAGTATCTGAGACTATGTCTGATCCTTTTCTTTTTCCCCCACTCAGGTGGCCATTCATACTCTATTCATACAGACTGCGTTGAAATGAATGACTGACCATTAACACTTTTGTTCTACATGTTTGGATATTGATATTGAGTTGGCATTAATATTACAGTCATGACCATTCATATTGATGCCCGGCCATTCCAATTCCAACAATTCACACACACACACACACACACACACACACACACACACACACACACACACACACACACACACACACACACACTTATTCTCCATCTAAAATCCTTCCATATATCGTTAGAATCCTGCACTTATTGGCTACATTTTACATCAATTATGTTGTTTCCATAATGCTACTGGCTGGAAATAAAACAATAGGTGGTGCAGAACAAACGTCACCAAAACCTGATGCTCAGATTCCACCTTTCTTTGACTGTTTTTAGTGGGTGATCTCATTTGTTTTGTAATACTATGTTCTACCAGCCATATCTGTTTGTTTTACCATCAAAATGAAGTTTTTTTACGTTAAAGTTATTCTGAAACATATACAAATACAAATCCTAAAGTTCTGTGACGTAAACAAAATAATAACCATCTAAATTACAACATTATTGTTTCGTTGGACCAAAAATGCTTTACGGCATGTTGTTCAGTGGAGCTTCATCTTTCTAAATAAACCAGGATTTGCAGCAGTGGATGCGTTTGTATTACAATCATAGTGTATTCAAGTAGTGCACATTTTTTCTATGCATGTTGTTTGTGTGTACTGCTTACACAAATTCAGCAAATACATTCATTATACGTTTTTCATTGAATAACAGTGATCTGAAATTGCTGCATGAGGCTTAGACCTTTAGAATGATGTATAGTTAGTCATGGTTACGCTTTTATTTAATCTATTGCTTAAATAAAATATTACATCAACAGCTGAGAGCACTGGGATACCGGTCGCGCTGGCGTGACGCTGAAGGCTAAGAGGTTAATTATAAATGAACAAGTAAATATTATAAAATTAGATTAAAAGTGTCACATAGAAGCTCAACACCCTCTGTCCCCATATTTGAATGGTGCATCCGCATCTTTATTCTTGTGGAGACTCCGAAAGTTCATGTGTCTACTGCAATGCTATTTAGCTTATATTATTGTATCACCAAAAACATACTGATAAAGTTAATCTAAGTGTATTTGACCAGCTGTTTCCCCTCAGAATGGAAGGTCCTCCAGTGGGTGGTGACCTAGACCCTACTGATCACCTTGGAGATAAATACTCTCTGACTGATACTATCAGTTTGTTGATGTAAATGTAAATTTTCTCTTTATATATGCTGCCTCTTGGTGAAATTATACATAAACATGGTCTTTGCTTCCATTGCTATTATTTGCTGTATATTTCAGCAAAGCCAGATAAGAGAGATCAGCTTAACAATGTTGAGGAGTGTGTAAAGGACATTAGACAGTGGATGCTTGATAACTTTCTTCTGCTCAACTCAGATAAGACAGATGTACTTTTACTAGGACCACATGCAGCTAGAAGTAAACTTTCTGATTCTGTAGCATCTCTGGATGGTGTTTCTGTTTCAGTGTGTACAGCAGTCAAAGACCTTGTTGTGATTATTGACCCGAGTCCTTCCTGAGTCTCACGTGAATAATATCACCAGGATCTCCTTCTTTCACCTTAGAAATAGTGCTAAAATTAGAAATATGATGTGGTTACAGGATGCAGAAAAACTAGTTGATGCTTTTGTAACATCTAGATTAGACTACTGTAACGCTTTACTGTCTGGGTGTTGGAGTAAGTGCAGAAATAAGCTTCAGTTAGTTCAGAATGCAGCAGCAAGAGTCCTCACTAGATCTAGAAAATATGAGCCCTGTTTTAATCATCTACACTGCTCCCAATTCCATCTCACACTGATTATAAAATACTACTACTGACGTATAAAGCACTTAACGCTCTCACGCCGCAGTATCTGAGTGAACTTCTGTACCAGTATGATCTTCCACGCCTACTTAGATCAAAAGGTGCAGGCTATTTGTTGGTACCTCAAATAATGAAGACTCCAGAAGGGGCAGATGTTTCTCTTATAAACCCCACAGTTATGGAACAACCTTCCAATCAGTGTTCGGGACTCAGACACAGTCTCAGTGTTCAAGTCGAGGCGGAACACATTTATTTAGTGGAGTCTTTAGTCAGTAGGTGTTTGTGAGGTAAAGGAGCAGATCTGGAGAGATCATAAATATGGAGTGTTTGGTGAACTGGGATATTTGTATGCTGTCGTCTCCTCGCTTTCACACGTTCACTCAGGTTTGTTGATGGTGGTGTGGTGGCGTCTCTTATCCCAGAGATTCTCATGTCTGTGTTTCCTTCTGCTTCTCCCTTTTAGTTCTGCTGCTACAGTGAATCTTACCAGAGTCCAAACTGCACAGTGACATTAACTTTTATACAACAATAAGGAGACTTAATAATCCATATCCTTCTCTTCCTGTCCAGACCCAGCATCTCTCTAGAGTTTGAAGATAAACTATGGTTTGCCAAGTCATGTAAGCTCGCAATAACTTTATATTCTCGTCAAACTTTAATGGACATCAATCTACACTTATGGTGTCCTCGACTGAGGATTTACATAGACGAATCATAACTGTCAAGCACCTCTCCAAAGATTTGACTGTGAGATTGGCTTCTCCTATCAAACCATAGAATCTTTGTATATTGCACTGCATAATATAACTGCACTGTACAAACATCGTAGTGGACATTGTGAATTCAGGCTTTGGACTTAAGTTCATCAGCAAGTCTGACAGAAAGGGACTGTTGCCAGCATAGTGGGCATAAAAAAATGTCACGGTAAGAAAGGTGGTCTGTATGCTAAGCTTCACAACCAATGCTATTGAAGTAAAGAGGTGCAGCATCTTCAGAGCAGAGGTAATCGCTATGGACTCTAGTAAAAGCTGTGCTGATGTTGAATTCCTCTTTATAAAGTGCAGCTCTTTTTATCTTTCTCATCAATACTCATGCATTATAATCATGGCAGTGTATGTACCTGAGATGCTAATGCTAAGCTAGCAATAAATGAACTTGTTTAGACTATTAATTAACTATTTTTAATTTCAATTAAATTCGTTTTTTATTTGTATTGCGCTTTTAATAATGAACATTGTCTCATGGCAGCTTCACACAGATAATGTGGTGATAAAAAATGAATAAGTTCTTTATAAGTGTAAGTTTGTCCCTGATGAACAAGCCGGTGGGGACTGTGGTGAAGGAAAAACTCCCTGAGATGCAGAAGGAAGAAGCTTTGAGAGGAACCAGACTCAAGAGGGAACCTCATCCTCATCTGGGTTCCACCAAATGTGAATTATTACAGATAAAAGATGTTGAGGTGCAGTGATCGAATAAGGAATCTGTAAGTAGATTCTGTCATTTCTGTATTTTTGATCCCACAAATTTAAGGACAGTAAATTCTATCAAAATGTCTCTTTCTCCACAAGAGAAGATAACATCCTTGATCATGTTTACAAGAAAAATTACTGAGGCCTACAAAGCTATTTCCCTCCCCTACATTACACAATTAGGTCATATATCTCTGTTCCTACTTCCCCAATGCACCACCATCATCAAATGTATCATAATGGAACATATACAAACAAAGTTTTAAAAAAGGGATTAAAGCTACAAAATACAACTTTAAACTTCAGATAGAGAACAACGTCCATAAGTACAACCCTTGATGCATGTGGGCAGAAATCCATCCCCTGAGGAATCATAAACCAGTATTCCCTCAATCAGTGAGAACATCCCTTCCAGATGTCTGAACTCATATTATGCGAGATTAAGAATCTCGAAACACAAATCCACCAAATAAAGCTAATGTCCAACCTGATGAACAGCCACTCACAATTTCCACCCGGTGCATTGCCATAAGTAGGGTAGATGCATATAAGGCCCTGGGGGCATTCCAGGCAGAGTGCTCAAGGCCTGTGCAAAGTTGTTGTTTGAGATCTTCACCAACATTTTCATATTGTCTCTCGCCCAGGCAGCGGTTCCCACCTTCATCCTGCATACTGGTGTTCCACAGGGCTGTGTACTGAGCCCAATCCTCTACTTTGTCTTTACTCATGATTGCATCTATCTCCATAAACATGTCTGCAGATGATACTAACCTTAGTATGCCTGATCAGTGACAATGATGAGATGGCCTACAGGGAAGAGTTCAGCAGCTAACAGCATGATGTGCTAATAACAATTTTAAGAGGTCCTTCAGAGAATAGTGCATACTGTTCAAAACATCACTGGTGTCCAATTAACATCCACCAAATACTGACACTGCAAACACTGCCTACAGTGAGTGAGAAACATAATCAAAGATAGCGCTCAACCCAATCATGGTCTGGTTAGAGGTCTTCGCTGTGGGTTTAAAAGGTTTTGAGAATAGTTTTGTAACACGCCAACAGATGGCAGCACAAAGCTGCACACACAGTCACATAGAGCACCGACCTTCATAAGTCAGTGTGCCAAAAGACATCTGTGCTATTCTGAACACGTGCATTACCATGTCTGCAATTTCATCATGGAAAGCAATTTAAAACTAAAGGCAAACATGAAATTTTGCATAAAACTGGGAAAATCTACCACAGAGATGACATTCTGCAAGTTCAAGTCGTTTGAGGTCTTTTGAGAGAACAATCCACAACATTGCTGCCATTGTCGGTGTGATACAGAACATTCCAGACGAACCTCAGAACCTCAGGCTGCTGACCCAGGAGCAGAAAGTAAGCCACATTGAAGTCTGCCAAGAGCTCCGTCAGCATGCTGTGAACAAGCCGTCCTTCATGTCGAGCATCATTACTAGTGACAAAACTCAGGTGTACAGGTATGACCCTAAAACGATGCAACAGTCTTCACTGTGGAAGGTGAGACTGGTCTGAAGCTCGACCAAGTGCATGCTCATCGACTACATTTGCGGCATTGTGCATCGAGAATTTGTCCCCACGAGTCACACTGTCAATAGTGAGTTCAGCTGCCAGGTTTTAAGGCGTCCAAGGGAGGGGACATGTGGTGAGAGCGATCTGTGGTGCGCTAGTCTCAAAACTTTTTGATACCACCTCGTAAGCGTTCACTTCCTGATATTTAAATCTACATATGGTTTAAACACAACATGGTCCTATTAGCAGTTAGCACCCAACTTTCCCCATTCGTCTCCTGCACTACACCCGCACACTTCTATCAGCAATCTGGAACTTGTATTCTGCACAATGAAAATTACCGTAATTTCCAGACTATTAAACGCACCCAAATATAAGCCGCACCCACTGAATTGTAATTTTTTTTTTTATTTTGAACATAAATGTGCCGCACCTGTCTATAAGTGTCTACACTGAAACTAATGAACTTTACACAGGCTTTAATGAAAGACAGTGTCTGTTACACGGCTTGTATCTAAACAGTAGCCTACCAAGAAAGTCATTGTTCACTGTCTTCCTCCTTCCTTTCACAACTATTTCTCTCGGGAGTTTATCTTTTGGCATCTTCGTGCGTTAAAAATCACCATCGGTGAAGCTTTTCTCCCGATGCCGTGCAGCTCAGAACACAGGTGAAGTGTGTTTTCATGCCCGGTTGTTTTCAGCGTGACAAATGATTCGCATTTTCTGTTGACGGTCCGAGTGAGCGGCAGGTCAAATGTCAGAGGAACCTCATCCATATTTATGATGTGGTGCGGCCCGATTCAGTGGGAGCGCATCTGATTTCATATAAAGAGTTTCATTGGTTCACCTGAATCCGTTCGGCAATTTCATTGGTCTAATGTTATGGGGTTTAGTTTTTTGGCATGAAGTTTGTGAAACCGGGAAAAACCCCAGAAAAATCCATAAATTAGCCGCTTCATTGTTTAAACTGCGGGATTCAAAGCGTGGGAAAAAGTAGCAGCTTATAGTCTGGAAAATAGGGTAAAATAAATCTAATCTAATCCTGTAAATGAAAATCAAATAGTAGAAGAGCAATTTTCGAGTGTCAGTGTAGAATTAGAGTAGATATTTTACTCACAATGGCATCCTGCTGCACATATCCAATGTCCTCAATGTCTTTAATGTTGATAACGTCAACGTGTGTGTCTTTGCTGTGGACGGTGGCGTATCGCTCAGTCTTCATCATCACAGCCTTAGAGCTACACCTACACATTAACACACACAGACACACACACACACACACACACACAAACATTTAAACACCTTTAAACACACTTACTGATAAACAGCTGTTTATTTCCCCAATCCATTTTTTATCATTATTACTGATATCAATACTAATAATGATAAAACATTTATTTATTTATTTATTTTATTTATTATTTTTTTATTATTATTACTGATATCAATACGGGTTCCCTGGTGGTCTAGTGGTTAAGATGCGGCGTTCTCACCGCTGCGGCCCGGGTTCAATCCCCGGTCAGGGAACCAACCCCAGCCATTAGGGTTGCACAGGCCAGTGCACTCTTAGTGTCGGTCCCAAGCCCGGATAAATGTTGAGGTTTTGTTATTAAGGGCATCCAGCGTAAAACGTGTCAAATCAAATATACAGATCACGAAACAGAAATTCATAGAGGATCGGTTGAGGCCCAGGTTAACAAACGACCACTTTAGGCTACTGTTGGCTGAAGGAGGAGAAGGAGAGGAGGAAGACGTCTACAGAGACAGCAGGGAAAGAAGTGGAGGAGAAGTGGAGGTTCGGGTTGGTACTTTAAATGTTGGTACTATGACTGGTAAAGGGAGAGAGGGAGCTGATATGATGGAGAGGAGAAAGGTAGAGATGTTGTGTGTTCAGGAGAACAAGTGGAAAGGGAGTAAGAGCAGGAACATTGGAGGTGTTTAAACTGTTCTATCATGGTGTGGATGGAAAGAGAAATGGTGTAGGGGGGATTCTGAAGGAAGAGTACAGTAAGAGTGTAGTGGAGGTGAAGAGAGTTTCTGATAGAGTGATGAACGTGAAGCTGGAAGTTGAAGGGGTGATGATAAATGTCATCAGTGCTTATGCTCCACAAGTAGGATGTGAGATGGAGGAGAAGGAAAAATTCTGGCGTGAACGAAGGAATGAAAGATTGGTGATTGGAGTAGACTTTAATGGGCATGTAGTTGAAGGGCCCATTAGTACCAATTGAGCATCGGGTCAACGCCACAGCCCATCTGAGTATTGTTGCTGACAATGTCCATCCCTTTATGACCACAGTGTACCCATCTTCTGATGGCTACTTCCAGCAGGATAACGTGCCATGTCATAAAGCGCAAATCATCTCAGACTGGTTTCTTGAACATGACAATGAGTTCATTGTACTCAAATGGCCTCCACAGTCACCAGATCTCAATCCAATAGAGCACCTTTGGGATGTGGTGGAACAAGAGATTCGCATTATGGATGTGCAGCCGACAAATCTGCAGCAACTGCATGATGCTACCATGTCAATATGGACCAAAATCTCTGAGTAATGTTTCCAGTACCTTGTTGAATCTATGCCACAAAGGATTAAGGCAGTTCTGAAGGCAAAAGGGGGTCCCAACCCGGTACTAGTAAGGTTTACCTAATAAATTGGCCGGTGAGTGTATAAGAGTGGAGGAAGGTGCAAACAGGTGGATTATGTTCTATGTAGGAGATGCAACCTGAAGGAGATTGGAGACTGTAAGGTGTTGGCAGGGAACAGTGTAGCTAGACAGCATCGGATGGTGGTCTGTAGGATTGTTATGGAGGCAAAGAAGAAGAGGAGAGTGAGGACTGAAAGAGGAATAAAATGGTGGAAACTGAAGGAGGAAGACTGTAGTGTGAGATTCAGGGAAGAAGTCAGACAGGGGCTTGGTGGTGGTGAAGAGGTGCTGGATGATTGGGGAACTACTGCAGGAGTGATGAGGAAGGAAAGGATTTGTAGCGATTGTCCAGGCAGAGGAACCGAGCTGGGAAGGATGTGCTGCAAGTTAGAGCAATAAAGGATGGAGATGGAGATGTGTTGACTAGTGAGGAGAGTGTGTTGAGAAGATGGAGGGAGTATTTTGAGCAGCTGATGAATGAGGAAAATCAGAGAGAGAGAAGGTTGGATGATGTGGAGATGGTAAAGCAGGAAGTGAATAGGATTAGTAAGGAGGAAGTGAGAGCAGCGATTAAGATGATGAAGAGTGGAAAGTCGGTTGGACCAGATGACATACCGGTAGAAGTTCAAGCTCAAGTTCATGTTTATTTCTATTGCGCTTTTCAAAATGGACATTGTCTCAAAGCAGCTTTACAGAAATTAAAGTGAATTATGTGTATTTATCCCTGATGAGCAGCCTGGGGTGACTGAAGCATGGAGATGTTTAGGAGAGATGCAGTGGAGTTTTTAACGAAATTGTTTAATAATGTTTTAGAAGGTGAGAAGATGCCTGAGGAATGGAGAAGGAGTGTGCTGGTACTGATCTTTAAGAATAAGGGAGATGTGCAGACCTGCAGTAACTACAGGGGAATAAAGTTGAACAGGGGTTTGGGATGGGACTAAAACGGATCTGACTGTAGTGGAAAGTTGGCTGAAAGCTGCAGGTGAATGTTCATTCAGTGTGAGAACTTCGTCTGAGCGTCTAGATGGCCAGCATTAAATGTAGCATGTGAAGGTTCTGTGGTTGTATATGGATGATCAGCCCACACACACACACACACACACAAACACACAGTGTGCTGTTTTCACACACTGACAGTGACAGATGTTAGTTAAATAAAGGACATTTGTTGGTTTGGGAGTAAAATATGATGCAGACCGAAGTCCTGCAGTCCGATGCCTCGTTCATCACAGCAGATAGAATCAGAATGAGCAAATAAAGACCACTCGCTAAATATAGAACAGGGGTGTCAAACTCAATCACATAGGCCAAAACTCAAAGCACATTTTAGGTCGCAGGCCGAACAGGATAAACTGTTTATTAAATTAAATTTTTTTACATAAATATTAATAAAAAAAAATACAGGAATATTATTTGAGAATAAATAAACTTAAACTTAAATAACTTGAAATATTTAGCTCTTCATAAAAATATCTCCTGTAAAACACCAGACGCCTCACAGCTTCATCATGCAGCTCTTCAGAAACTCTCCCTCAGTAAATAACCTGCTGATGAGACTCTGATTTCTCCTCTGTTTTCACACCAGCTTCACTTTGGGATTTTGCTCTGGTAAAAACATCTGCTGAAATGTCAGATTCTTCTTTAACTCTTCTACTTTCTGTATCTTCTGCTCTGCATTCAGGTTCTTCAGCTTCTCCTGATGTTTGGTCTCGTAGTTCTGTCTCAGATTCAATTCCTTAATTACAGTCACATTCGCTCCACTAATAACACACACGTGTTTACCGCCAGTGTCAGTAAACATCTACTCAGATTCCCACGCTCTGTTTCAGTAGCGCTGCTTCACAATAACTTTATAATAGCGTTAAATACATCAACAGAAGCTCGACTTGATTGACGCAGGAATGTTCCCAAGTAGCCTAGTCTTCGGCAAGGCAGCTGAAGCGCTGCATTATGGGATCTGTAGTTTGTGTTATCAGCGCTTCTATATAAAATCATCTTTGGGGCCGGATATAATTGTACATAGGGCCGATGTGACCCGCAGGCCTGAGTTTCACACATATGATATAGAAGATCCACAGAGAACACTTCTGCATTTCCCACTTACTCCAGCTGACACCTCACTGCTGATCATCTCTCTTTCATTTACAGCATTAAGCAGAAGCAGTCATCCAAGGTAACTGGGGCCTTGCTCAGGGGCCCAGGAGTGGCAGAATGGAGTGGCTGGGATTTGAACTCACAACCCTCTGATCCAAAATCCAATGCCTTTACCATTAACCTATAACACCTTTATTTCACTCACTCTCACTCTCTTCCCAAAAATGTCAAGAAGCTTTTATTGTCATTTTGGTCTAGTGGTTAAGACGCAGCGCTCCCACCGCTGCGACCCGGGTTCGATTCCCGGTCAGGGAACCATCCCCAGCCATTCTCAGTGCCGGTCCCAAGCCCGAATAAATTGGGGAGGGTTGCGTTAGGAAGGGCATCCAGCGTAAAAACGTGCCAAATCAAACGTGCGGAGGATCCGCTGTGGCGACCCCTAACAGGAGAAGCCGAAAGAAAGTTTAGTTTAACCATATAAAGCTGACGCAGTACACGATGACATGAGACAACACAGAGCTACAACACACACACACACACACACACACACACACACAGAGCTACACACAACACAGAGCTACACACACACACAGACAACACAGAGCTACAACACAGACAACACAGA